>NW_026571036.1:18599877-18885394 GCF_026225935.1 Boleophthalmus pectinirostris | reverse complement strand
GTGTCTTTATTCTCATGCTTAAAAGCCTCGCTGTGATTTCTTTAACCTCCCATTGGTCCTGTTTGCAAATCAGTCCCTGACCAAGCGACCGCAAGAGCTCTTATTTGCTTTGGATGTATGTCGGGGAGTGGGGTTCAGCTAAAGGCTGCTGTAGTTATTATGTGACACCTGGATGTGATTTCAACACCCTAATTGCAAGAGAAAATTGAAGAATATGGAGAGGAGTTTCTTTTATATGACCAGAAATGGCCTAATGTACTGTACAAAATGTCTAGAAATTAGATTTGTTTAGCTTGTGTGTTAAAATATAGTAATATAGATCAATAAAAAAACTGTCTGGTAACTAATATGGTGAGTGAGTGAGTGCCTGGTGGTGATCAGAGAGGCCCTTGGTGGAAAGTTGCAGCCACATCTTTGTCTCTCAGCCTTAGGGCAGCTGTGGCTGTAATACTACTGGCTGGAGTTAGCGGATATTAAGCTATTTTCTGATCTATGTTATAATGTTGTTTCCTCATCACAAGCATGCCTGAAGTTGTGTTTTGTTTCATTCAGATGTTTAACACATAAACCCTGCATATTTAGGCTGAGTTCTTCTCTCAAACAGAAAACACTCTGTTCAACCTTGTGATGTCATGTGGTAGTACAGGAAGTGCTCCACTTTTAAACTCTATACTCCTTCACTAGAATAATTTGGATGATTTCAGCCCTAGAATTGCCAGTCATTACTGAACTTAAGGTAAAAGATGGCTCAAAATATGAGCTTTGGAGATATAGACAGGTTAAAGATTACTTAAACATGTGTGAATGAAACAAACCACAACTCCAGTTGTGTTTTTCAGCAGGGAACAGCATTATAGCATGGCTAAAAGCTCACAGGGGTCAGTTTTATGTAATATAGGACCTTTAATGCAGTCCAAGATGTATGGGAATTTTGAGTGATGCTTTAGAAAGATATTTTTATCACAAATTTTTCCATCGCTCGAATTTGTTCTTCTATTCACGTTTTGCCCAGTACTGTATTTTTAAATTTTTTTTTTTACTTAAAGCGTGTGTCCTCAGTTTGTGTCTCATTGGGAGCAGCATGAGAAGTCAGTGGAAGGAAGCATTTTGGATAAAGTGTCCTTGCTCTGTCAACACACCGACAAATCAAAGCACCTTCTTCCTTCTTCGTCCACCAGGCCCTCATGTTTTCTATTTGCAGTTAGCCTTTTGACTCTTGTGCACAATTCTCTTCTCACTTTGAGACGTCAAGCCATGGAGTTTCTTGTTAAAACTTGCAGAGGTGCTGACATATGCATCGGTTCCACCATACACCCATATCGTTGGTGGTTTTCCTCAATAGGACTACACTGTTGAGCTTTAGTGCTATCTGAAACTAATTATAGCCTGCTATCATCTTGTCCTCTATAAAAATGCACAGTCATGTATGTACAGGAGGAGGGATAAAGGCATTTTATGGACACTTGGAGCTCAAACTTGCAGAACGTTTCCAAGGACAGAGTTATATCTCATTTGGCAGAGAAGCGAATGATTGTCAACCATAGAAGCCAGAAAGGCCAGAGTGAAACAACATGGTGTACTAGATTTTGGCTTGACATCTTTATAGCTACAGGAGGCCATGTTATGAAGTTGCACAAAAACAGAAAGGGGTGTTTAACTGTAAGTGCCTGCCTCTAAAACAAACTGTTTTGGAGTCCACAATTGTATGCTATTCTTATCAAAGCAGACCAAACAAACTTCTACAATATTTTATTATCGCATAGATCTTGGATGATTCAGTCACTGCTTATTACTTTGGATGTGTGGTCTTCAGGCTTTACATTATTGTACACAAGTAGTGTGACACATTGCACACATAATAGTAGCTTTTCTGTTAGATTAGGCAGGTTTCTCCCATCTACCTAACATCTAACATGCAAAATCCTGTGAAGTAACTCCTGGCCTGCAACACAGTACAGCTTGCCATACTCATTTTTACACATTTTAAAAATAAATGTCCACTACTTGGATTCAGTTTTTGTTCTGGTCATTTTTAAATAATGTAAGTGAGTTAAACAAAAAACAAATTGATTTAATAGTTTTCAAAACCGATGTTTATTTTTTACACTATTAATCTTTTAGCTTCTTCGGGGCTTGTGAAAGTGACTCCCACCAGATGTGGAAGTAGGTGGTTCTCGCTTACATTATCATATTCCTGGATGTCTCAAAACTTGCATAAATTAATCATTTTGAAATAGCATGTATTTACCCTTGAATTAAAAAATCTATGTGTTTCAGTCCATGTCTGTGCATTGATGTGGTATACAAGCACACATCGGAATGAAAAGCTGTACTTCTGAATGTGCACCATGCTAAATTGTATATTTGCCTATCATACGATAAAACAAACACTCAATGACACTCAATGCAGTTGTTGCATATAAGGAATCATGTTGTGTTATCTGCAAACCATATTGTTTGTCATTTTATAACAAACACTTAAGGGTAATAATCAAAACAGACTGTATAAATGAGGTGATGCTGGTTTGTGTTTGAATGTTACTTTATGTATAAACACACTTAATCATCATCCAAACATCTCCAAAGCCCTGTATTATTAACTGCATGTAACATATATCTTAAACTGAACACTAGATGAAAACTTAAAACAATAATATTTTTATATAATATTTATGGTTTCAATTAATTGCAATCAGTAGACATTAATGTCTACTAATTCCTGTCCAAGACTGAGAAATCATGATAGTATCATCGTTTACCATTTGCAACTGTCTTGCTTCTTGTTTGATCAGTTAGGGTCAACAGTTCCCCGAGGATTTAAAGTTTGGGGTGATTGTACTCAATTTAATATTATCTGTAGATTCAAAATAAGCAAATTCACTGTATTTTAAACACTGATAGTTGGCCTTGTGTATTTGTAGTTATCACCCTAATTTAAATCAAACTCTATGTCTAGTGGTGCACTGTTCTGTACATTGAGCTGTAAATCATAACAAGTGGAAAGAAGTGATGCTGAAGGTAACTGCGTGTGTGTGGTCCGCCCTGTATCAGATGCCATGCAGCGGAGACACGCACGCAGCCTGTTGATATTCAAAAGCCGTGGATGTTTGTTTTAAGTGAGTAATTGATACTTGCCACTGGAAGAATTTCCCCCAATTTGGCACCGAGTGTGAGAACAAGGGCCGTCCAGTTTGCCATGTCTGCCTGCTGTCAGCGCACTGTACTGTATATGTGCATGTGTGTGTGAGAGCTCCGGGAAATCCACTGGCCCTCGTCCCTCGTTCAGCAGCAGACCACACATACTGCCACTTTATGGATTTTGAAGATTCCTTTTTCTCTTCCAATGCGCCAAATTTGCTCACTATTGAAATTGTTGGTTAAAAGCCATTGCTACAGTACTGTATATACAGTAGTCCTATGGAAATTATGGAAGTTTAAAAGAAGAGCTATGAGCCAAGGACAAGGAATAAGGGTACAAAGCATGCACAAGATAGGAGAGCTTGGGCGTCGGTCAACTTAGGTACTGGTCATAGTAAGCAATGATAGATATAATACTTTAAACCACAGTATGTAACTTTTCTAGTGGAAGGTCTGCCATTTACTTGTCTCAGTGTAGATGCTTTGCCTAGAATGTTCCACAATATGGCAACTATCTATCACCGTGGAGATGAGCTGGTCAAGTTACAGGTCAGATGTGTGGAAATGGCAATCCTGCAATAAAACAGCAGGCAAATTCAAGAGAGATGTTATAATGTGCATTACAGGCAAAGCGATAACATCTCTTTGGAGACCAGCAGGTTGCAGACGCTGACCAGAAAAGTTGCATGGTTTAAGTTAAATATATTTTTCTAGTTCAGTACTTTTTTGTCTGATTAGCTATCTACCCAGTGTATGTAACCTCACAATGTGATCTACACCTCATCTATTGGTTGTAGAGTTAGTCCTTCCCAACATGGTATAGCATCTTGTATAACACTCCTAGATTGAAACAGCCATCAGGATTCACAACAAAAATGACTTATCTGTGCGTCTTCCATCCCATACTATGATAAAACCTAGCTGAATTTGGCATTTTGCACAATATCTACGTTATGCACCATTTTTACTTAAATGGTCTATATTACGTTATCTTCTGATTATGTTATAATTTTGTTTTCCTCATCATACATACCCAGAGTGTTTTGTTTGAATCACACATGTTTAACACACCAAACCTGCATATTTAGGCTGAGTTCGTCTCTCAAACATAAAACACTAATGATGTTATGTGGCAGTAAGGGAAGCATTGTATTGTGTTTTTAAACTCCATGCTCCTTCATTAGAATCATGTGGACAAGTTCAACCCTGGAATTTTTCAGTACCTCCTAGACAAAAGGTAAAAGTTATTATATATAGTTATTAATTTTAAAACTATTGCTTCATGACTTCACAAGGTGGAACTGAGCATTTTGAGCCTGGGAAATGCAGACAGCCCAATAAAGCAGGATTACTCAAACGTGTGAAAGAAACAAATCACAACTCTAGGTATGTTTTGATGAGGTTTATTATAACATTACTAAAAGCTCACAGGAATTAATTTTCCATAACATAGGACCTTTAAAATACAATGTGGAAACTTTGGTGAACTCTCGCATCTGGATTCATGTGATTGTCGCTTCTTGTAAAAACATTTGAGAATGTCATGGCTTCTTTGATGTGAGCCTTCTTTACACCTGAACACTTTTTGTGTTATTTCAACCTGCATGCAAAGAGGGGAGTTTTACACTTTGTTTTGATAGCCACCACTTATGCCGCCCACATCTCTTCTCACTGTAGTTTTGAGCATTTTATTATTCTCTTGTCAGCTGCTCCTCATTCAAGTGTCCAAAGTCTGTGCCCTAATCCTTAAATGAATGTCTTCTTCTCATGGCAGCACATTCCAGACCCAGGACACATAGAACAGCTGGAAAACAAAAAGTAAAGCGAGCCCTCCTGTTTGGCACCTTACATCTCCCAATAACATCCACAACAACTCCAGTGTTGATAGCAGCACGTCTAAGAACTTGATTTAGGCACAGACACTTTTATAGCTCTATCTGGTTGCAAAATGTATTGTATGTCTAAATATCTGAAGTGATGTTTTGTCCTAGTTTCATAGATGTCATTTATAACTTTACTAAACCAGATTTAAAAAATAAACTCTGAATATAGGTGGATTTTTTTCATTGGAACTGAAAATATTTAATTTGGAATAATTGGAGTTGTCTAATATGCATTTCCCAGTAGCTGTTTACTTAGCCAGTCAGAACCACAGGCTTAAAGAAGTTAGATATTTTTTTGTTAATGAATTTGAGATTTGAGAGACGTGTGATATAAATGTTATATATAAATGTTGCCCGGTTCAACACTCTTCTGCATTCAAACAGTATGTAGAAGGGACTGACCGGTCAGGCAAAGTAGTAGAAGTAGCAGTAGTAGTAGCAGTAGCATAAATAACGATTGTTTCATGTGTTGTGACTCTTGAGGTGCACGTTTCTACTGTCAAATCACATTTCTTTTCCAACCATATGTCATTGTGAGCACCTGTCCAACTGAAGCACACCTGGATCAAAAGAAGCTCTGCAAAACCTTTGAATGAGGATTTGGACAGATATTGCTCCAGCCACTTGCTCATTTCTGATCATTCACTCACACTGGAAACGGTTTTGTGGTCCTGGCAACACAACGCACATTTGACGGTTTCATTTGAGAGCAGACAGGGTTTAATTTGAAGATTTGTAGTGATTGATGGAGGCAGAAATGAAAAATAGCACCTACATATTTTGCTCAAATACTAATCACTTCTCCAGCTATGGACACAAGTCAGAGTTAAGCTAATGGACTAAATGGCTAGAACTAGCTTTTCTCTTTTTGAGCCATTAGCTGACTCCTCATAACCACAAGTAATCAGCTGGTCAGCGTGTTCTTGTGGGCATTTCAAATGGCATACTTTTATATTTGTTCCATTGCAGTCTGTTCCCTTTCATTCTTTATTTATTGGTAATGGCATTTTTAACCAGGTTTCTAGCATGCTGTAATTGGATATATATTGTTTCGACCTGAAAATTATGTGTTCATGTTTTCATGGTTTTATTTTATTGAGTTATAATTTAGTTTTACCCAACTAACTCTGAGATAAGTTCACAAACTCACAAGAATTTATCTGGCTTAGCTTCCTGCTGTAGCCATTGCCCAGTTAACCAGTGGTTCAGACCAATCTCAGAGCAGAATTGTGGTTTGGGATGAAGGTGAGGCGTCCAAACAAACCAAAGCAAACATGGCATCGCCAACAGCATATATTAGGAGACAATTTTGCCTTTGAAAAACATGAGGAGGGTAAATGCTCTGTGCAAGAAATGTGTCTATGTTCAATTGGATTTTACCGAAGTTTGATTTCTTTCCTTGTTCTGCTGCTTCGGCCCATCCATTTCAAATATTTGTTACGATGGTCCACCTTTTCCTGACTGACTTCTAAACTTGAGAGCGATCCCAGATTGATGTGTAGAATTCAATTCACAGTGCTATTTATAGGTTAAAGCAAAACAAAAAAACAAAAACCAACTTTACAGAAAAACAAGAGATTCCCACGGTGCAGATCTCTGTATTGTTTGGCCCTGGCCTATAGGATTGCATCTGACCCATCCTTTATACTCCTTGGACAAGTGATAGGACACAATAGTTGCCATAAGTGTCCAGTAAGTGTCCAGCAGGAGACTCTCTTAACATTCTTTTGGTCATGAAGATCCCCGCTAACCTGACATTAGCTGTCCTCACAAGGTCATTTAATGTGAACAACTTGCCCATTATCTTCTTCTGCTCTTCTACAGCTGCTTATCTGTGTGTACCTAACTTTTAGCGTTGCAGAATCTGTAGAAAACACTGCAATTAATGACATCATCTTTAGTAGACCAAGATAATCTTCCCTCATTGCAACATTTGAACCCAGTAATGGCTCCCGGGGTGGTGAGAGTGAGTCCAAGTAACACAATGCAAGTTTGACACGGTCCAGAGGGGCACTTGTCTTGTTTTTGTCCAGCCCGCGCAGAAGATAAGGCTGTGGGAAAGGAGTGTGTGAGGATGATGTTAGAAATAGAGGAGATTGCTTATGGCAGCCCTCCCCTGTGTCTTTTAAGGCCCCCAGCAGAAGAGTGAACTGAAAAGACTTTGGCTGTGAAAGCGATTGCACAAGAGCGTGAGACAGCACATTATGTCATATGCACAGAGCCGTGTAAAATGTATTCACTGATAGACATATAAAAAATAAGTTGGCGCTAGTATTTATTGGTATATAGTTAATGTGTTTACTCTTCAAGTTAAAAGAGAACAATTTGTAATGAGTAAAAGGTTTTGTAATGGTTTTCTAATAGATGTTACACTTTTTTCTCTTACTATAACAAATATAAATGGCCTGAGAATAAACAAAACAACTTGGACTATTCTACGCACTCCTTATTATCTAGATTTCTGGTAAGATAATAACTACTAGTATATTCAACCAGTGCAGTTAAACTTGTGTATCTTGGTCATGGGAAGGGAGAATAGCTTGTAAATTTTGGTCTCACAAGAACAATGATATTGTCCTGGCCAGACACTAACACCCTCCAGCCTCTGTAAAGTCTCGCCTTTGCATTGTGCTTAAAATATCATATGGAGGATACTGCTGATGTGTGTATTTTCAGCTAAAACTAATGACTAAAACAGAAGTATGTATTTTTACTCTTTCATTCTCAATCCATCATCCAACCTTTTTGTCCTCAGGCAACCACTGTAGAAATTCAGTTATATTTACCCTTAACTCTTATGCTGCACTTTATATTCAGTGCTTTTGGGGTATTATGAAGAAGCAATGCAATCTAATGGAAAACTGCATCTCTCGCCAATAAAAAGAGTCATAATTTTACAGCTGATCAGGGAGATTAGGCTGTGTAGTAAGAAACATGTGTTGCATTGGAAAGCACGACTTTATTCTCAAATGAGTGGAATCGAATGGTAAATAAAATGTAGGACAATGTAATTACTCCTTTACCTTATCTAAACTGTATTGTGTTAATCAGTGAGGAGGTTACGCTAGATCAGACCTTTGTTTGTTTCTAAAAGGCTTCTTAGACTGAAGTGAACCCAGTACAGATACAAAGATGTAGATCGGATTTCTTTTTAATTAAGTTCAGTGGCGTTTTGTGTGTGTCATAATCTATGAAGGGTCAACTGCTGCTGTCAGATTTGTTGTGCAGTATTGCTTTAAGTATGTCTATCTCCATGGAGGTAAGCAGGTGACATTAATTGTCAAATTTGTGGAGTGGTGACCCAGCTCACAGTAAAATGTGTGTGTTTCAAGGTATAGCAACAAAAACACCTGTAAGTGTAATTCTATATTGTGAAAATTTGAAAGCAAAACATTAACATCTCCATGAGATAAGCAGGCTGAGAACCTTACATCGGAATGTCACAAAGTGCACTTTTAAGTAAAAATAATAATGGCATAGAAATTTAAAATTAAATGTATAAATACACCACTACATTCAAAGTAAAGAGAAAACAGTCAACTCCTTGTGCTCCATGTTTCACCCGCTGACTTGGGTGATAAAGCAGTTTGTACTGGGATGCCTTCCCGTTTGCTGTTTGGCCTGTGCTCCTTCTCCTCAAGAGCCTCCCTGGCAGCTGTACTTAACACAGATCTATATCTACTTGAAGTATACTTTAGATGTTCATCATACTTAGAAATGGCGCCTATATTCTTTGCCTCATATTTGCAGTCCTGAGGCTAATACCTTTATGTAAGAGCACCCTATGTTTCTAAGCGTAATGACTACAAGTTTAAGATTAACATCTGATCAGATTTCACTGCAGGACTCTTCACTGCACTCTGGTATAAATCTACAGAGCGACCACATCTGTAGATATACTTGAATCCTACAGTGCGGCGTCGATGGCTCTACCATATGAACCTAACCAGCAACATACCTGAACAATGTCCAAATATCCTCCATGCCTATTTTTAACACCGCATTTTACTGGATACTAGGAAGTCAATTTTGTTAATCCCATAGTATTTATAATGATGAACCAAGATGACCATATAATGACATGAATCTACTGAAAATAACATTTAAACATGTTTGTATGCTTAGTAAATTGGATAAATAATATGAACATTAAGGCCATTTTCCAACAACACAGGTTAAGTGGAGTTAAGCAATTTTAGAGACATCATAGTTGAGATTGTCAGCATACAGAGAAGATGCTAAAATGCTCTTGATGTTGACTTACTCCTTGGTCAATAAAGGTTTACTAACATGGATTATTCAAAGCACCAGTGTCATTAGTTTATTATATTCATAGCCTTTAATAGACATGACAGCAAACAATGTGAAATGGTGGTGAAGAGTAGAAGAAAAATATAATATAAATGTTTTCAGGTGTCACTATTTTACTTTTAACATTTATGACAGCAGTGGACCATCTATGACAGTGAATTGAGCTAATTCTGGAGACTTTGAATTTCATCTCTCAGTTCAGTTAAGTTCACCTTTGCTCCGTTTCCTGTGCTGGCAGCGCTGTTCCTTTATGATATTCTCTTCTGAAGCAGCGATCTTTGTGTAGGACCCGTTCCCAGTTGAATTTGAATAGCTGTGATTGATCAGAGTGGAGACATTATGGAAGTCCTTTGGTTTTACCTGCTTTGATATTTGAGCTTGTACTGGACAGTTTTTTGACTTGGAGATATCGGTAAGGAACTGTTTGATAGGATCCAAGTAGTCACTGTGGAGGAAGATTTTAATGCGTTTTTCTTTCTTAAGATGAGTGTATGAAGTGAATCTGATTTCTTTTGATGGTGAACTGTCTCGTCTATAGGAATCCCGTCAGGCGCAACTCTTCAGTTTCCTTTTCCCCAACATTTTTTAAAACCAGCTAATCTATCTATATACAATGTCGCAGAACAGTGAAATCGATGGACTATTTCACTAAGGACTCTTTTTGAAAACCAACTAGATGGTGTCAGAACTAATATGCACCATGTCCAGGCCTCGCCAGTAGAGCAGCATAAGCCAAAAGCTACATCTTTATAACTAAATTAGATTGCAATAGTTTTATAGCATTAGGCTTCGCTGAGGTATCACCCTACACTTTGACAGCACATCTATAAAATGCCTCTGTGGTTTGAATGTCATAAACTGGATTATGATGAAAGTATGTTTATAAAGATTTGCTCATTGTAAAAGTAGTAGGCTTACATAAGGCTTACATTTTCTTAAGGTATTGCCGTAGACTGTATATATAAATGGACATAGCTAATTCATGGTGGCGATTCCTTCTCCTTCAACTCTGTTTCCAATTGATTTCATACTTAGAAATTGTCACTGCTGTCACTGTCCATGTAACTGCTCCTGTGCACCTCTTAAAATTTTCATTTTAACCCACTCTGTGATCATGGCATTTTTATTTTATGTTTTTATCTTTATTTTGTCCATAAATAACTTAAAATCCCTAATATAGAAGTCCAGATTTCCCCCTATAAGTGCTTCATATGTGCATCATGACCTTCATTTGACTGGAGCCAAACGCTATGATTAAAGTCATGCTCACCTTGTCCACTTCTTTATATATCGTACCCGTAGGTATCTATCAATAGGTATGGCTTTGTAACAACCATCTTGGACTGAATTGACTCCCAAAACACTTGGTGCCCACATCAACTTTAAAACCACTGCATTATAAACTAGTACCATAAGATTTGTCTTCTCTCTTCTTTCCCCCATCTGATCTTTTTTCAAACTTTTTTAAGCCCCAATTTTCTTTGTTGTTTTGCTTTTTGATATTGTCAGATGTGGAAAGATCGATTGAAGTTTTTTCAAAGATGTCTGCTTCTGTTTATCACTGGTTGGGAGATGAATGATTTATCACCAGTCACCTCTAAGGGTCGTACTTTTCCAATATGGTCCAGGGTCTTTTTATTATTAAGGTAAGTTAGCAATTATTGGTGTTTGATGGTTGACCTGCTCACACAATTGTTCATTAAAATCACTGAGCTTGGTGCGCTTCCACTTCCTTTTAAAGGCAGCATGGGTGAAATGCATTATGCCATTAAAACATTCAAAAATGATAACAGATGTTTGGGCAGCCTCCTGAGTGAGTGGGCACTGGGCTGTAACTTTGTAGACCAATTCAAGTGTTGGGTTTCTGTGGTTCTGGGAATAACAAGCTCCACTGAAGGGGTGATTTGGATTGGACAGCCCATATTGATAAAATGGCTTTGCATGAATATTTTTGGGTATAGACAGTGATTAATAAGGAAAAAATAATATTGTTTTATTCTTAATACAAAAAGATTTAGGGTAATGAGAAATACACATTGTAAACTGTTTTGAACTTTTATAGCCCGACCTGAACTGTGCTTATAATCTTTTATTATCATTCACCATTTCAAGACCAGGGCAGTTGGTAGAGCCGTTTACCCTCTTTCTAAAGATATTTTCCTCTTTTGAAATTTAGTGTATTTATATTTATAAACCTATCTCATTCCATAGCCTTTCTACATATCATATTGCCCTATGTTAGTATTCAGTGGTAGAAATCATTGTCCCAGTTTTACAGTAGAGCTGTAAACAAAGTCGTGGTGCTGTTTGACTTTAGCATGACAGAGCAGTGCTAATCCTCTGGAGCGCATGCTGTGACATATAGAGTTTATTCTGAGAGGGACCTCACAGGTGTCCACACATGACAGAGAACAAGACTGTCTCTGAGGGAAAACATGACACTAATGTACAGTTAATGTAAAACTTAGTTTTGGCTTTACTATATTTTAAACCTTGTAAAAATAAGTATTACTTGGTTTATGCACATTTCATTAATCCTGCATGTTTAATTCCTTCCCTGAGTTAAAAACGTTTACTCCCCTGGTATATATCAGTACTTAGTCCCTTTAGTATTATTAATTTATTTATTTTTGTTAAACTTCTGTTATTCATTTACTATTGTTCCTGAATACTTTCTGTGCACTTCGACATTTGGTAGGGTAAATATTTCTGGAGTAACAAATTGCAGATAAAACATTGAAAGGTTTTCTGTTTTTAAAGTCCATAACCTTCAGCAGAATTGTTCTAATGACATCAGTGCCCAAAGTGCTTTCCTTGTGCAGATTAGTGTTGTTGAGGGTAGTTGCTTCATATAAACTGCTCTACTTTTCAGTGTGCCAGCAGATGTAGTTCACTGCTAGCTATTTATATTAAATTCATGTTTATTAAATTGAATTAAATTGAAGCATTAAAATAACTGGTTTGTTCTCTTTTCTCTATTAATGACAAAATATTACACTATATTTAAAAGCTGCTTATATTTTTTCTCTGAATTTCAAAACAGTGATTTGTCACTGTATCCGTGCTACACTGGAGTGACTATGGTTGCTTCTGTTTCTCATTACTCTGATTATGTTTGTGGTGCTGAAGAGATAAAACAGCATTTAGATCTTAATCCTGGTAATAAAAGAAAGCTGTGTGCCGCAGAGAGGCCCTGTGCTGGCCCTGCCTGCAGCCTAACTACCAGGATGTTTATTGTTTGTATTGTAAGCATAACAAAACACGGCTGATCAGCTCCATTTGTAGCCGCACTGACCACACTTTTATTTGGAAGCTAATGAAGGAAATCAGGATCAGAGATGCTGTAGAAAGGCCCAAAAGAAAGTGACAAAGGAAAAAGATTAGGGGTTATGGTTTCAGAATCTGTTAAAGTTGAAATATGAGTGCTGCAACAAAAATAATTATTATATTGTTTGACAGTAACTACAATTTTGAAGCATAAAAAGGCATTACTGCATGTATTTATTTAAATTTTGAAGCGTTAAATAAAAAAAAATTAAAAAAAACTTTCTTTTTTTTCCTACACCATTTTACTCATAGTGGAACTAAAGTTGGCTGGCTTTGAGCAAGGACTGCCTTCATTATTTTGCACTTAAGTAGATTTTGGGTGTTGAAAAAAACTACTGTTCAAAGTTATTACAATCCTGCCCACATGATTTTATCAAAATGACACATGCTTGTTGTTTTTCTATACTTAAAGGTGTACTATGTAACTTTTAAGGTGGAGAGTTCACTACCTGCTTGTCTCCATGGAGATGTGATTTCTTTGCCTAGAATGTTCCACAGTAGGGCATTAAACGTTGCATTTGTTCAATCAGAGGTGTGTTATAGTACAAAAATACCTTAAAAAACATGAACTCTTACTTTGTGCAGGGTTGCTTCTCCATAGATATGACCATTATCCATTATGATTACTAAGTTCAAGGCAAAACAGTAATATTTCTATGGAGACAAGCTGGTGGCAGATCCTCTACCAGAAAAGTTTTTTTAAATTTCACTCAAAACAGTTCTGTAGCAAAGTAAAACCAAAAAAATGAAAGACCTTTTCAGAGAGGTGAAAGTGAGTCGGCCTTGTGAACCTTGTATTCTTCAATTCTTCAAGTCCAACTCTTCACTGTCACGCACACACACACGCGCGCACCTACACACACATACAGCAGTGGCCCATGGAGTGCTGCCAGCCTGAGGAGTCGTGAGGTCTCGTGCAGATTTATGGGCACGCACAAACCAAACATGTTTCTCATTGACTTTGTGCAGGAACAGCGTGTCTCTGCCTCTGCCGGTCCCTTGGCAACTACGACCCCCAGATATCAAGTTACTAATAGAAAAGTAATTACAGCGCCATTAGAGATGCACAAACTCTCTCTTTTCCACTTGTGTTGTTGAGTAATGTCAGAATTAGTGCATTCAGTGCAGGGGTCCAAGAGTGCATGTGACTGGAGACGCTCTGGGCATCTAAAACTGTGACTTTTGTTCAAAAGTACAGTCACTGAATCATAATGTGAAAGTTTCTATTACATTTTCAGTGGAGGGTTTGGCTTTTGTTAGGGACGAGTGATATATTTGTTCCAGTGTCGTTATTGTCCAATATTGATACAGATTCATCTGTATTGTTATGAACCGATATCACTACTCAATAACGATATATAATGGTGATATTTTTTCCCTTGGCCCAGTCTCTGTGTGCCCTTTTTGAAAATACATTTTGTTACTGAAGTGGAAAGTTAATTTGTGATCTATACTTAGGATATATTTATGGACCTTGCTACGGATTTTAAAACTGAAATATTGTATTGGCAAATATTGGTTGTCAGAAGCCCATATGGATAAAAAAAAAAATCCATATGGGTCCATTCCTAGCTTTTGACATGAAATTCTTCCTGTAGAATATATGCGTATTTAGCTCTGAGTAAACATTGAAAGCACACATAACATGCTACGCTATAGATGAAACAAATATTTTAGACTTTAGTTTTTCCTGAGCTGTATAATTTGTGAAGTTTTTTTCTGCCAAATGCCCTTGCTGATGCTACACAAGTCACATTAAGTGATTAGAGACAATGCCATGTCTCTTGCTTGAGTTATGTTTCTATACTTTGGTAGACTGAAGCTGAAGAGGGTTGAATTAGTAACTTTTATGACTCATAGATACCAACTAACTACTTAAGTGTTTCATTCTGCTATTTATTTATTTATTTGTCTATAGCAGTTTGTGTTTTTTAACAACATTATACAAATAGAATATTTTTGGGAGGGATAATTCTACTCTAGGGTTATTGTGTGGCATATAATTAGATTCAGTATTAGCACTTATGAGCTGTATTTTCTTTAGTAATATATATATTTTTTTTATATTGTCGCAGGCCTACTTGTATAGTGTCTAAATTGAACAAATTATTTATTGAAATAACTATTGGGACAGATTTTGAAAAACATTCTTGTAATTGTAGAATTTAGCAATGTCTATTATATTGTATGTATTTTTTTTTTTACAGTAAACAGTAAAGTACACATTGGGCCTGGTGGTATAAATTCAGGTTTAAACTCTGAAAATAAGCCATGGTTATTGAAAGGTAGTGGTAGAACAAGTAGATTTTTATAAAGAGCATATGTGCTGTTATGCCTCACCAGTACTAGCCCATGCATAAACCTGTACAATACACCATTCAGAACTGCTATGAAATATTCAAATCAATTATATCTTCATAAAAACGATCATTTTCAGGTGTTTCATATAGACCTACGATATAGTGTATGTAAAAGTATTTGGTCCAAATTTATAAACAGGTGCAGCACACAGAGCCTTTTGTCTTGCAAACCTATAATTTATACTCAATTAAAATGTAGCAGCTGCACATTAGGGTAAAGTTCTCCTTTTATTTAAAACAATGAAAGCACACCAGCTGCTTTAATGCAATTGCTTGAGTTCACTGTAAGCTGGAGAGGAGGAATAGGACTGGCCTCTATGCTCAGTTAAAAGAATAAATAAAACTCCTGATACATGTGTTGTATCCCATTCACTGTATAGAGAACTAACAACTATGAATAAGACAGCGCGTAAACATGATGGTCATATATATGATAATTAATGTCACAATAGAATTTAACTTATCTATCTTGCATTTATTCTCTTACATGTGTTTGTATTGATAGAGAAGAAAACACTTGAAAAACACGCATTCTTACTGTGAGCAGCTTGCCTCTCCACAGAAATGACCTGTAACTTTGCCTGGCCTCATCAGTTGGTTGTCTTCATGGACACTGAACATTCCTGGGAGAATAATAACATCTCCATGGAGACAAGTAGGTGGCAGACCCTCAACCAGTTACAAAGGCCACTTTTACATAGTGTATGGGTTGTTTGGGCCTGTTTTTTACCTTGACATACTTTGGCCCTTGGCACTTTTGGCGCTATAGAGAAGTCTGTCAAGTGTCTTGTGCTACTCTTCACATCATTCCAGTTTCAGGTCTGAGGTTTTGAGAGCCTGTATTTCCATCACCAAGAGGATAATCCAGTGCTACTCATATGTCAGTGTGATTTAGGAGCCCCTGTGCACATACTATAATGTATGCATTAGCAGATGTTTATGCATACTGTAGACACACACAGCACAGGGAGCTTCACCCAATCGTCCCTGTGTTACTCCTCATGTTTATTGCCCAAAGTAAAGCTTCAGATTTTATAACTGGTGTAAAGGGAGAAGGTGTTTACAGCCCAAAAATCCTTAGGAACCCCTGACCCCGCTGTGGGTAGTTCTACAGAGGGTCTTTTCATAGTGTTGGAGATCAGGCCTTAGATGGTTGGCCAAACAGATCCTTTTAGGTTTTGCCTGCCATGTCTGTATTGTATCCTCCTTTTTCTATCTGTGGCTCAATATTAATGTTGCATTTTAAATGATTTTTTGCATGACTTTGACTGTGCTGACCAGTGGGTGACATCTGCCAATGGGGCATAATAACTCCAATCATATTACATAATAGGAGTTTCTCATGAACTACTGTTCGGAAGATAGAGGAGCCACAGGTTTTGAACCCTCATGCATATTGCTATTGTGTCCCTGAGCAAGACACTTCATGGGAGACTTCCTTTGAGAGGAAGAGCATCTGGTTTTAAAGCAAAAGCCAAAAGTTGAAAATTCCATAATATGCAACTCCAATTATCATATTGTATAAAGTGCAAGTAGTTTATGTATTTTGTGTTCCAGATGCCCTCCCTAATGTGGCCTCATTTATTTTTACAGGCTTTTAGAAGCATAGATTGTTGTAAAGATTTAGTTTTCACACATATTTGTATTTAGACATTACAAGCAGCATCTTATGAGCAGAAAGTACAGGATTGGTCAACATGCATTCTATTCTGTGACCTTATTGTGTGGTGTGGATTGCAGCTTTATTTCTGTTTTGTTTTGACTGACCGTTACCTCAAACCAGCAGTTAAAGTCCTAGCAACCACCATGGCTACTGAAAGAGCTCACCCTCATCTGATTGTGTCAAGTTCTGGTTTGGACTTTCTCAGAACGGTGCGGGTCCAAGGCTTTACCAGTGATGAATTGCATGACACGTAAATGTACAGAGGTTTGGAAAACTCTGAGCGCCTCTATTCCCTGAGCAGATTAACAGATGTGGGGGCTGAGACAAAGAGGGTAAGTGTGTGTGTGTATGTGTGTGTGTGTGTGTGTGTGTGTGTGTGTGTGTGTATGTGTGTATGTGTGTGTAGTAATAAAATCATAGGGTCAAATCAGAGCTGTTCTCAGGCCCCCACTGCTGCTGTGTGATTGGGGGTCCCACAGCACGCATTGTATACAAGCCATGCCGCCGGGCCATGCTTGTTGGAAAGAGTGAAGGCTAACACAAATATGTAAACAACTACATAGGCCTTAAGAGCTAAACAAAATGAATGGGAGGTCTGGATTGAACTGTGCCTTGTGTTACACCAGTGAGTGTGTGGAGAGGGGGGAGGGTATGTTTTGAGTAAGTTTGTGTTTGGTTCTTCGAAATCAGTGTACTTTATTTTTAAAGAGCTCTATAAATAAAGTTGAAATAGCTACAAAGAAGCTGTTAACTGTTGTAGGATATGAGGTGGTACTCAGGGCGGCAGTGGTTAGAACATTCACCCACCCAGCAACCTCAAGTGCATATTGTTGTTGTGTCCTTGGGCAAGACATTTCATACAGCTTGCCTATGTATACATTTGGTGTGTGAATGAGTGATTGTTTGTCTGTGGGGCAGATGACGCAATTGATAGCCTTGCCTCAGTCAGGTTACTCCAGGGCAGCTGTGGTTAGAGAAGTGGCTTACCAGCACAGGTGTGGAGTGAATGATGCTGTTTAAATGTGACTTTGAGTGTCCTAAGAATACTACATAAATCAAATGCCTTTTTATCAATTACGAGAATTTTGTACCATTTGAAGGTCCTATATTACACATAATTGCCTCTTTTAGGGTTTAGGGTCCTTATCTGCTTGTTTCTATGTCATTGTTCTGCCTGGAATGTTCCACAGAATGACATTAAACAGCTCTATCTTACATTTATTACTTTGCAGGAGGTTTAACAGCTCAAAAATACCTAGAAAAACTAACCTGTAACTTGGTCTGGTTTGGTCTCCCTGAAGATAGAAAAGTTTGATACCGTACTATGAAACATTTCAGACAAAGTAATAATATTTCCATGGAGAAAAGCATTTGACAGGCCCTCCACCAGAAAAGTTGCACAGTACACCTTTAAGCCATGTTATAATGCTGTTACCTCCTCAAAAATATACCTGGAGTCGTGTTTTGTTTCATTCACACATGTTTGAATATCCCTTTATCATTAATCAGTCTACATTTCCAGAGCTCAAAATGCTCTGTTCCACCTTGAAATGTCATGAAGGAATAGATTTCAAGTTATTTCCCTTTTGTTCAGGCGAGATTGGCAATTCCAGGGTTGAAATTATCTAAATTATTCAAGTGGAAGTGTATAGAGTTAAAAAACACAGCGAAGCATTTCCTGTATTACCACATGATATCACAAGGTTTTTGTGTTAAATGTGTCAATGAAACAAAACACAACTTCAGGTCTGTTTGTGATGAGGAATTATAACATGGAGCAGAAAATGGCATAACATGGACCCTTTAAGCCAATCAATATTTCAGCACATTGTAATCTGTATATCTCTGTAAGCCAATTGTTTACAACTGATCAGACCTCAAAATCTAGGAGTTTGGCTCCCACAAAGGCACTATAAACACTAAATTCTCTGTTGTCTGTTTATACTTGGTTACAGTGACATGAAAATGACACTTGGTGGAAATTGGAACTAATGCTCCTGTCTGAAGCAAAGGTCTCATCCCTTCCACTGCACTGAAATATAACAGCCCACACAGTTACAGAAGTACACTAAACTCTTGAAATTTGGGGAAAAAGTAATTTACATTTGGTGTATATTTACATCTGACAACTTAATTGAAAACAAAAATGTCATTCTATTTTAAAAGTGTATTTTTCCTCTGTATTTCTCTATTAGAGCTGGGTGTTAAAAGTCACTCATGCGTTTGGCTGCACTTCCCAGTCATGTGTTGATGTTGGTACAGGCTGTCCCATAAAGCCATTAGCCTGTTTTTAGCCTGTGTTGTGCCCTCTGGTCTTTGTGTCTGTCCTGCTCCATCTGTGATTGGTTGTGACAGGGAGCAATAGCGGGCACACACCGAAAAGGCATTCTCTGTGCCCATTTGTCATTTTGGATTAGCTCAAGTTGCTCACAGATGTAGGGGTAAACTCATTAAACAGAAATGAAAGCTTTTAGATGGGATATTATAGAGCATATGTGACACAAGCTTTAGGTTTGTTAGTCAATAAATCATTTGTTTTCTGACTATGCATAATACGAGTAATAGTAAGTTAACAGTGCAGTTTATGAACCTAAAGATGCACTATGTAAATTCTCTGGTCGAGAATGCATACAGTATTTCACAGTATGGCATTAAAATCCAGGGAGACATGAAGCAACTGATGTCACCAGACTAAGTTACAGGTCAGATCTGTGGATAGGTGACCCCGCTCAGTGTGAGAATGCATGTTTTTCCAAGGTACTATATATGTGAGCAATAAAAACACATAAATTAATGCCTTTCTGTGGAAAATTCCAAGTAAAGCAGTAACCTTTCCATGTAAACAAGCAGGTGGCTGCACCTTTTAAGATGCTAAGTTAATAAAATAATTTATATAATTTCATGTTTTGCTGTATTATACTTAGAGGATCTTTCAGTTTAATAATATGATGCTAACAATACCAGATGGGTAAGAACTGTTTTTAATATTAGGCATGTTGTTTATATGTATTTCTATGTAAAATGACTATGAATAATTGTTTGTCCCTGGAAAAGCTGTTAAGCTGCAAAGGAGGTAAATTTATTACTGTAAGGCCTGTTCATTTGCCCTGAGGAAGCAGCTGTTGAAATTTAAGTCATAAAAAATATGCTTGTATGAAACTAGAGCAGGCTTTTTAAACTGAAATTCAAGATGGTGCATACAGGGCTTGGATTCAGATGTTTACAAAACAATATTTAATCCCACAATATTTAATGGCTATTTGACTTTTTATCTTTCCTTTTTATTACAAATCAATATTTTCTTTTTTCATCAAAATCAAAGAATATTACTGCTCAGCTTCTGTGAATGTCAAACAGTACAAGTTCAGAAACATGACAACTGTTGTGCTAAATTCAGACCCTTTGAAAATGTCTTGTCTTTCTTCACATCTTCATTCAATATCAATTGGGCCTCATTGTTAAAGAGCACCAAGTCAAACTGTATAGAAACTGTAACTCCACACACTTTCATCTTTTGGCATTAAAAGGGCAGAAACCTAAATAAAACTGTGACTTTAACGACATCCTAATTAATATTATCATTGTTGTGGATTTTTGCTAGATTTTAAGAATACATAGGGACTTTAACTGTAATAAGCAGGCCTCATTGTGCAACCCAAACATATGGTTTGAAAATCCAAGATATATGTCACAATCCAATCCCATTTATGAGCAATCTATTACATTAAATGTTGCATAACAGACCAAATCTGGTTTTACTGTAAAATAAATCTTGTTTAAGTGGTTGTGTAACAGTTTCTTTTCCAGTATACAGTATTTTGTCCAGAAATAGTCTGAAGAAGAGTGATAGTGTCCAGTGAATGGCAGTGCGCTCCTGGATAGAGTTTCCATCACAGTTCTTCTCCTGCAGTCCTTCTGTTTTTCTTCTACGATTAGTTATATTGAATTCACAAAAAAGTTCATCATCGCCGACTGGCCCAAAGAAAGAAAAGCTTGGCTCAACTTTTGGTTCATCCACTTTCCATTTGCAAATCCAACAGTCATTCTGTCGGCTCTCCCTTCTCTGACCACAGCTATGGCTCTGGATACAGCAGCAGGTCTGCCCTTTTTCCCTTTGTGTTGGAGTATAATGCCCACTGTTCTTAAGTCCAGGGAAGAAATCCAATCTAACAAGACTGCAGGACAAAATGCTTGATTTCACAATGGAGGCAATTTAAGATCAGCTAGCTCAGAGTTTTACTCTGATTTTCTGCTTAAATTAACATTTCCAATTGCTTGGGTTTATCTTTATTCAAGATGCAGAAAGGTACAAAAATACTGAAAACTAATGTGAGGGTCAATCATTTAAATATACAATGTTAAATTACTTCCCAAGTGTCTCTGAGCTGTGAGGCCACAGTTGCAAAAGTTTTGATCACAGCTAAAAGTGTAACCCCATAAGACTGGAGGCGCCTCAGCTGCACTTGCAGGACTTGACAATCATGTTGGAGAGCTGCTCCACTTTGGGGGTCCGTCCAGAGTAGTACAGAATAGTGAGGGGCTCCAGTTCCTGAGGAACACAGCAGGGAGAGGCTGAAGCCTCGGGGTTCAGAGTGTTGTACAGGCTCAGCAGCTTTAAGAACAAATAAGAAAAACACAAAATAAATTTACTTAGTACCTTTCATATTAAATTGCATCTAAGGAAGAGTAAATCATGCTTTATGTAATGCAGTCAGTTAAGTAAGCACTAAGCACAGTTGTGCCTCTTACTGAGCTGTGCGTGGTGTCTGCGCTGCGCAGGTACGGGCATGGCCCAGAGCAGTAGTTGGCATCGTAACCACTGGGCTCATGAATCCATTTCCAGTCCAAGTCTCGACGGAAATCAATGTGAAGCTTTCGAACACAGCAGCTCTCCTCTGTGGTCCTGTGGGGAAAAAAATCATTTTTACTTTAGACTGCACTGGAATGAAGATAAAAGGCTTTAGAGAAGACTTTATGGGCAGTGCCATTCATAAATAAACCGTAAACATCTCGTACGAGAAACAGTAGTTTGTGTCCAAGGCTCTCTTGCGTCTACGTGTGGACTGTGTGTCGAGGCGATGAGGGGGGATCATCATCAGTATCAGGTGAGGCAAAGACTGGTCCTTTTTCTTTAAATTATCCAGGTCCAAGCGACTCTGCTCCTCTTCTCCATCAATCCCTTTGAAAGAAAGTCTCATGATAATTACCCAAAAAGCATAAAGCAGATACACTAACATGAATTACAAGTATTGTGTTGTATAAAATTGCATTATCTTATGCAGTGCTTTCTGAGTGCACCATTACCTTTAAACTTGACTTCCAGAACCTCATTCTCATCAATGATGTCACCATTAGGGCTGAATGTGTTGCATGGGCAGTGCACACTGATCTCCAAACCCATGTTGGAGCCTACAAAAACAGTTTAAAAAACAGTAGAGAATAGATGAACAGAGAAACATCAACATAAAGAGACACATATCATCATAAAGATAAAAAAAGAGAAGTAACTGTTACCTCTGTTCATGAGCCATTCTCGCACTGTTTCAGTCACATCAAAAGACACCCACTCTGGGGTGCCTTTGGTCAATATGTTTTTTGCTCCAATATAGCGCTGTTTTCGAATGTGTTCATTTGGCCTGAGAATCTGAAACCAGGGCCACAGGTTGTTGTTTTATTTCAATAATGGCATAATAGTAATCATAATTACTGTTGAAATAATTTACTTCTGATCTCTGTACCTTAACTATCTGAACATATTTGTTTTCTTTTCACAGTAGTAAACTCAAACACTATTGTTGCTTACTCCTCAGGAACTAGTCACTAGGTGGCGCTCTTTTACATCTAATATTTATCATGTGTGCAGCAAATACATTTACCTTCATATTCATCTTACCACATAAAGTAAATCAAGATTATGGAAAAGACTTCCACATTCACAGAGTTGTTTAAGTCAAAAAGCACAATGAAAAAGTACCTTTACACACCTGGTAGAGCTCAATCCGCTGTTCGTTCCTTTTGGCACTGGAATTCGGGATCCTTAAAGCACGAAACTCAGCTCTGAAGAGGTTGGTGGAGTTCCTCTCCATGGCAGAAACATTAAAACGGAAAATCTTGGAGGTGACTCCTTTTATACAGTGGGTTAGATCATCTGAAACAAAACAATCCAAACACAACAATAGGCATTACAATATTTAATCCTTCTATAAATCACTTGGTACTCAATGTGTGTATGTAGCTTTGTACCTCTACCCTCTTACCATGTGAGTGTCCAACTAATATCTTTGAACCCACCCAAACCTCTCCACCCACCAACCCCGGCCACTGATTTATGCCAGATTCTGCATGCACTGTGAAGCAGAGGTATATGATATACATAGAGTATATATATCCTCAACTTTGTCTTTGTTTTATGATGACTATACTATGTTAACCTTTTTAGGTTATAAACTCAAAAACTCCAGTTTAAGTTTTGCTGATTTGAACACCTGTTGATTTCAAAGGCCCTGTGATGCAACAGTCCTGGCTTAAAGCGCAGAGTCTTTCTGTACTTTTTTTCTTTCACGCAACATTCATCGCTTTCCTGTGTTTTTATCTGATGCTGCTGCTTCTCCAGCTTCTAGACTTTCATCTTATGGAAGAGGAGGTTGTGCCAAAGAGTGGTTTGAATAAAAATATACTGCAGGCTACTAATGTATATTTGAGTGGCGGTGATGACACACACACACTGACAATAGCATATGGGTTTAACAGTAAATGATGTCTCACTGGAAAGGCCACCCGCGTTCAGCTTTTGTAAAGACGTCACGTTGAGATTAAACTCCATGTGAAGGCAGTGGGCTCTGTGTGTCAGGGTTTCCCTGGACCCCACAGAGGAGGAAGCCCTGCTACTTCAGTTTCCCATTTTACCGTCTACTACTGTTCATTTTTCCCACTGTGTACACCCCTAAGGCAGCCTGTCTGCTCCGGCAGATGTCCCCTCTTATTTGGGTTTGACTGGAAAGGAAATGGGAACATCTGGGAAGAAGGACTAAACCCACAAAAGAAAAACAACTACAGTAGACAAATGATGTCGCATGAAATATTGCGCACACCTCACTGTAAGCTCCCAGCTGTAGCAGCAAAGAAAATATTTCGATGAAAAAACAAACATACTCGTGCTTACACAGTATTGCGTTATTTTGTCTCCTAAAAGGTGCGTAATTACGCAGTCATCTTACGTAGAACCAAAATATAAAACGTGCTGGCGAAGTACATTGGCCTACTCACTGTTTTCCTGTGGTCCATAGAGCATGTTGAACTTGTAGATCTCTTTAGCGTAGTACTCCGTCTCAGTGTTGTCCTGACCGCAGTTCTGCTGCCGCTCCTTCCCGAGCTGCTCAAGCAGCTCCTTGGTGCTGTTGTACAGCGCCTGGATTTGATCAGGGATTTTGCTCGGTCCCATGGATTTGGGGGGACTTGTTAGGCGAAGTTTGCTCAGGATTTGACCGCGTATGGCCTCAACCCTCTTTCTCTTCACATGATCAATATCTACGGTGGCACAGGTCGACAAGGCTGAGCTCAGCGTTGCGCAGTGTAGGAGGAGGATAAACAAGACGACTTTACCCAAATCCATCTTTGTGCGTTTGCTGATGAACGAGCTCAAATTTAGCCTATGTTCGGTGACAGCAAGAGTAATGCACGGAGCCTGCTGCTTCAATTCTACAATTTAATAAAAATGCAACTATATGTCTTTCTTGTGAAGCTGCTCCGAAAACAACCATCCACACATTTTGCTAAGTGAGACATTAAAGTCCATCCCGGCATGAGCGTCCACGTGTGCTGTCCGGCAGAGAGCGGTGGTCAGAAAAGAGCGCACCTTTTCTCTTTATTCTCGGGTTGATCCTCTCCATGTACGCAGCTCCGAGACTTGACACATCCCGCTCGTGTTTTTAAACACGTGTTTTTAAAGAAACGAGCCGTTGAATGTCAGATCGATAAGGACTAAACACTTTGTGCAATTCGCGTGAACTTAAGCGATCTGTTTTATAGTGGGCTACCACAACTTTCTGACGTGGGACGGAGGAGGGACCGCCGGCTGGACTCGAGCCTCATTCAAGCATCGCAAAGGAACGCGTGTTGACTGAAAAAAAGAAAATATGACACTATAAATGGCCCAAGCCTATTATTAGGCCAACTCTAATCGGTTGAACAAAATGAACTTCACGCGTGAAAAAATAACTATTTTGTACTAATATAAATTTTGTTGTTTTTATATTTCCTGACCATTTTCACTTATTGCCATAACGTTCATATGGCTCTGTGGTTGCCTGCATACATCTAGGCGTATTGGACTTGTAAGCCTAGTTTAAATTACTAGGCCTACTAATTATTTGATAATCCTACATAAAATAGGCCGCTGTATTATCAAAAGAAGTGTGCAATTAACTTAACAGTAAACACTAAGAAATAACCTTTTATTAAATTCATAATCAAGATACTGATGACTTTCAATGCAATATAGTTTTTGTTCAGATAGTCACAATATGTATCCTTGGACAGTTTTATCAGGATAGATTTTCCCATGATCCTGATCATTCCACGTCCTCTTAAATGCAATGTTTGTTTTACTGGAGTGCAGTGGTTTTATGTGAGGCCCTTTTGAAGTCTTTAATTTGATTGAATTATACATAGCTGAGAGAGAAATATGAGTGTGTTCTATTTTAGAGCAGCATTCATTCATCCACCCATGGCACAGTTAACCCAAACATAGATTCTGCTGTTTCACCTCTGAAGTGCTCCACACTTTTTGCTACATTATTTTAATGTCCAACTTTGGAAACAATATCCAGGAAATTGGTCACCTGCTTGGAGGTGCTCCTTAAGTTTAAATACAAAATATACCGAAAGTTTATAATATAGTTTTTGTGTAAAGTGTACATATGTGAAATATTACCAATTATCACTCAGACAAAAAAAAATCTATTAATTTATCTACACCTGTCCTTTCCTATGCATCAGAATAAGTATTGGCAGTTCTCCATTAAGCCACCAGGTGATGCTGCTTGACAAACAATACAACATGTAGTCACCGTTCTGAACCAAATCAGTCCCACTAATAATAATTCAAGTTAATGAAATAAACAGTTCAATGCACATCATAAACTTATATAAATAACAGCATATTTACATACATGAAAAAAATGAAATTTCGATCAGATATTAATAATATTAGTACAGCCATCACAAAATGAATATAAAAACATAACAAGTTTGTAGTTATTATAATTTCATGACAGTTTATTGCTTGTGTAATGGTTTTCATGTCCAGACCCGACCCGAGACAGACACTATTATGGGACAGTGTTGGCGGAATAGAAGTCTCCAATGCTCTCATTCCACCCTCATATTTTGTAGGTTTCCGAACTGTCTGGGGACTCCATGAACCAGTCAGATCTCTCCATTCAAGTTTAGCCTCTGCTCAGGAGCGGCCCCCAGCGCTGAGCTCACGGCTGCTTCGGGTTTGAGTGACTCACTCCCCGGCAATCTCTCTGTCTCGAGTCGCACACAGAAAAGGAATGCAGCCCCCGACCAAATGATGAAAATAAAAACACATGCCGCTTCAACGGGAGGGAAAATGTCCTCATATTTCCTAAATGTAGGGTAGATTCCTGCTTACTCTTCATGGCCAAGTCGTAACTGCTACCAGGGCTTTCTGACCATTCAAGCATTGAGTCAGACTGCTAGTCCTGGAAACACATGGGCAGACAAACCCAAATACTACCCAACCATAGTTCACAGAATACACAGTGTAATGTGCCAGCAAAGTCTAGTCGGCTGATTTTAGGGGTAACAGGCGATGAGTCAGACTGGGGCAGACATTTTGGAAGGATCACCACCGGGAGACCCCAAAACGCACTCCACTCATACTTTTAAAATTACTTCCTTGATTTGACCACAGTCTGAATCATAGTTTTACTTACTAAATGTATACGAGACTACATTATCTGAGATGTCTAGACGATGACCAAAAGTTAGGTCATGTGGAATTGTTGTGTCTCTATCTGAAACCTCTAGTATTATTAAACATTTTATTACTAGCATGTCATCAGCGTAAATTAAATTTATCATAAAAATGCTTAAGGTGGGTGCTCACTAAATATATGTAGTCAAATGACAAAAACAGTATACACAGTATATTCTACAAAAACAACACTATTGCTCTGTGATTATTATTGTCAAAATACACAAAAGTATAAATGGGCAAAAGCACGTTATTTCCCACCGCAAGTTTATTATTCACTATTTGATGCATTGGTACACTACCGAAGTTGTTAAGCTACAGTTGTGTTGTCTTCATTTTAAGAAAGATTTTATTAAAGACAATATGTACAATGAATGCCACCTAACTGTTGTGTGTATAGGCTCTCAGCATGTGAAGTGGTGAACAAAGCACATCTCAGCAGGCTAAACAGTATTTTGAATACTTAATTTGGACAGATTTGAAAAGGTCAAAACTGGTGTCATTACAGGGGCTATATTTAACTTCCCAAAAGGTTTGCACAGACACCAAAGGTCAAAATTAAATTGAATTAAATTATTATTCCTATTTTGTAAGATAAACATATAATTTTATGTTTATAATTTTCAAAGCTATTGTTATAAATCCATCATGCCACTGACATGTATAATAGTACTGTATAAACCTGACTATATTTACACACATTGAAACAGAATAGTCTCCGTAGCTGTCCACGGTGGTGGTCTGTGTCAGTGCGCTCTCTGTGATGGCTCAGTCCCATGCGACGCTGCAGTGTGCTGATCTGATGTCACAGAGGTGAAGACTGTTTACTTTACATCTGGGGCTAAAGGGCTGGACAAGTGCTGACTTAGGCCTTTTGGGAACCAGAGGACAAGGTGTCATTGGGCCCCTGCATGAATATGAAATAGCCACGACCATCATGTTGATTCACAGTAATACTGTCTGCCGCGCTTAAACACTTTTAGCATTTGTGATAAGGACTTTATGAGAGTAAGGTGGAAGAAAGTTGCTGTCCTCTGAGATGTCTTATGTGATTACTAAAGACAGGTTCATGTGAGTTTGTTTGTCCGTAATCCCAGTTTTCAGTTTATTTATGTTACCCAACCATGCAGGATTGTTTTCCCTGGCCATTTCCACTATTGGCTAAATGTTGCAGCTTAAAATTATGTGAAATGTAATATTTGATGCTGTTTAATACTGTTGTTGCTATGCTAATATCTGTGTATTCAAACCCATGGATAAACATTTTAGATAAAATTGACTTTTCCTATGAAGCAGATGGCGTTCCATTTTCAACATTGACCTTCCATACTTCATTCTTTCCTGTAAGTGCTGCAGTTTGTTAACAAGGAACTTGTTAACCTTACAAAAAGGAGATTAAAAACAGCAACTATAACAGTAATACATGCCAAAGGTTGTGTTAATATTTCGGAAGTGGAGCAGAAATAGTTTCTCACACTAGACATTGTTACGTAAACGTAGTGTGGAGTGCTCTGGTCTGGTTAGCGCTGACCTCCTTGTGCTGAGTCTAGACAGGAAGCTGCTCCGTGCCAGATTTGGGATTTCTCTCTCACACTCTCACTATACAGACAAATGCTCACCAGTCTATGTACCTCAATATTTTAGAAGGCCATTCAAAAGGGGAAATGTGAAAAATAAAATGCATGATCACATCATGGTAGTATTCATATCATTCGTTTGATCAAGGCAGTCTTTTGAAGTAGGGTTTAAGGTAATAAATCAGGAATGCCTTTAGGATGATTGTTTAAATGTTAATACTGTATATACGGGCAAGATGATTTTCTGTTTAAAAGGGCAACATTTTTAGTTTGTTCTATTCTTCTTATTGATTTTGTTTTACCTGAAATGTTTCACAAAATTGCATAAAACTTAGCTTTCTCCATGGCAGGCGACTCCCTTAAATCAATATATTCCTTCAATAAATATTGAATGTATTAATTTAATTATTATTTGTCAAGTCTAGAATGATATCTCTTTTACAAACAAAATCAAATTTCTCTCACCTCAGATTAACAGAGTTTAATGCTTAACTCACTGATACAGAAAATGAAACAGAAATCCATGATATTTCTCAGTCCCCTGTGATATTTTTTTCCTCGTAAGCAGCCATATATGTTTTGATACAGACAGACCATATCTGTCCCTGATTGGCTAATCCACCTGTCAATCATGTGCGTCTGAACTTGCAGAGATTCACTGGTGACCAGAGTAACATCTTCGAAAAGTACTGAAGAAGAGTGTATTGGATCTAATAATCTAATAAAGGCCTAATAATTACTATTTTGCCATTTTAATTCTTGTTTCTGTTTATGCCAAGAAACTGTGCAATGTCTGTCACATCTAGAGCATATTTCTGTCTGTATTTTAATATATTTTCACCACACCAGTATTTATGATGGATCTGAGGCTTATGTGAAAAGTTCATCTCGTCCTTCCCAGGTACAGTGGCACACAGCGTCCTGTAGCGCTTAGCTAAATTAAAGTGAGCCCCCACTGTTCTCATCTGCTCACCTGTAGCCCCTGCCAGGACCAGCCACGACCTTTGACCTCACACAGATGGGTCCGCATAATCAGACATGGGCACACACGGCTTAGTGCCACATTGGACATATTTGATGGGTAGTTATAGAGAATGTGATGATTGTATGTATATGATATAATGTGCTGCCTTTTCTATGAGAGGATGTGCTTCTGTCTCTGTTCCTCTGTCAGGCTCATGTGTTGTGCGTTAAGTGTAAAGATAAATATTCATTCAATGAAAACAGTGAATGTGGTATGTTTGGATTGAAGACAGTGACCCTTGTGTTTTTTATGGTTGAATAACAGTACCTTTCACTATTTGTATGAATATGCAATCATGGGAGTGAGAGATATAAACATCAGCAGTACTATCGACCTTTTCCCAGTTAAATGTAGGATAAAAGAGAGGATTTGTGTAGCATGTGGCTGTTCTCAGCAGCCATCTTTAGCAGACCTTCTGTCCGACAGCAGCTGAATATATGAGCATATTTACACCTTGTCTTGGAGGATCTATGACATATGTGCTACTGCTGCATTAACAGTATATTTCATCCTCTTCCTCAGTGCGTTCTGAGCGCTCCTCTTCATTTCCCACATGAGTGGTTTTCTTATCACCACGGCCCCTCTCGCCTGCCCTGGGGGCTGAGTTAAAGCCGATAAAACACCCAAATATTCTGTTAAACATGGACGGCCTCTGCCATGGTGCCGGTCCCTGCAATGCCTTCTGGGTAATTATGATAATAACTCAGCCGTCAGCGGCAAGGCCAGAGGACCTGTGAAGACGAGGTCAGAGCGGAGCGGCCGGTACAGGGATGTGACTGCACCAACAGGCCGGGGGTCAAGGTGAATTGGGCGGGGCTACAGGCCTGTCACTTTGAGGCCGCTGGATGTATGTGGACATTCACTGTCTCCTCCTCCTCCACAATCACCCGCCTGATGAGCGATTGTGATGAGTGTCCGACAGACATGGGCCACAGAGGTCAAAGGGCACAGGGAACCCAGGTACTGCTGAGCCTCTTTTCAACACTATGATTAGTTTTTAAAAACCTTCTTTGATGGTCCAGCATCTTCAAATTAAGTTATGTTTCTGTGTGTGAAAAACAATCAACTTAATTCTCTTTTCTCTTAATTTTTAATACATACGTCAACAATATGCAATTTGCTAGATCTAGGAGTAACTAATTACTGTATTTTGAATATTAAATGATTGTGGTCTGGGTCTGTCCCCAGTCACTAATAGACCTTTTACGCATTACGTTAAGGACAAGATATGAAACATATGAGCCCCTCCCCAATAAAAATATATTAATACCATGTACTTTAATTAAGTAACTGTTGGGACCCTTGGTCTTTGTGTGTTGAGCCATCTTACATAATCCATATTTAAAGTCCAAGAAGAACTACAGACTACAGACTTTTTGGTCCAAGCGCCGATCCAACAAGAGACCACAGGAAAATATTACCATTCACTCATCACTCTGCATTTCATTCACATTTGTATTTCCTTCTTTTGGTTTAGGTTTGTAATTAGTGTCGTGTGTTCATTCTCGCCATTCTTTATTGAGCCAAAATCAGACTTGCATAGTTGCATATGCTGTTTATTTTCCTCCTGTCCAGTCTGTGGTCCATTGGAACCTCTGACCTGTTAAACCTATAAATATTTATATATGTCAGCTTGTCTAAAAATAACTCTATTACAATGGAGTGCTCTGGAGCAGGTCCAGGAGAGTTGCAGTGAGCAGCAGTCCGTCTCTGCGCCCTGAGAGAGACATATTGATAGCTTTGTGGTCAACTGGAAGAAAATACACTTCGCAAGAAATCCTTTGGGTTTAACAGGTATTTCTGGATTGTACTGACTATGGGGAGACACAGGCCATATGAGAAGCTCTCTCTATTGGCTTACAATGCAGTCAGACTCATTCAGCAAGCTTCAGTTTATGAATTTTGTAGTGAGTAGTAAGTAAGTACATTTTATTTATGTAATGATTTTCTATGATAAAAATCATGAATTGCTTTACATAATACATTGAAACAGAAATATATCAAAAATACATCCATCCATCCATCCATCCAATTTTGTCCGCTTATCTGGGGCCAAGTCGCGGGGGCAGCAGCCTAAGCAGGGACTCCCAGACTTCCTTCACCCCAGACAAAATATCAAAAATACAAATGATAAGAATATGAAATAACAATTCAAATGAAAAACGAACAACTATTTTTGCTGTAGTTGAGAGTATTGTATCTCCAGACATTTTCACAGGGAGTCTCTTCTTCTGAGAGTTCATACTTGACTATGATTAACTCATCAATCCACTGGCTGACCAATAAGAGGAATGGGAGGAAGTTGTTGGAGTTGTGTGAAACAGAAAAACACTGATTCACAGTATTATTATCTCTACAGCCATACCTGCTCATTTCCCACGCTCAGAACTAGGTGCTGTAGCAGTGAAATTGAACCTAAAGTATGTCTCTTTTTTTATGACTTTTTAGTCATGGGCTCTTTTTATTGTTTTAGTGTGTTTTGATCAACATTGTGGGGCACTTTCATATTTTCTATTGATTTTATGTCTGTATTTGTTACTAGTGTGACTTATAAAAGGCCAACTCCAATTCTTCTTGTGGGTATAAATAAAGTTATCTGAACCTGAAAGTGAAGCTGCTGCTGTGAGAGATCAGTGTCTGTGCTGGTATAAAACCACTGCAGCCCAGTCAGAAACACTCAAAGACAAACACAGCAGTAGATGTTATTGTTAATGTTTGTGCCAGTCCATTTCAAAGAGTCCGCCAGTCGGAGTCCGTCTGAGACACAAGTCGCGCTGGAGAACTTCTACCTCTCCTCCCCAATCCTCCTTCACCCCAGAATGCAATAAATGTCCGGCCATCATTTATTTTAATTCACTCCCCTCTTGCACAGATGAAATGGATTTGTAACCTTGTAGGACAAGGACGTGCATGCCGTCTGCCGTCAGTTGCTGAGTTATTCTCTATTCTTCTAGCATCGTGCAGAAGAGGGAGTGGGCGAATGAGCAGCGAGAAACAGGCCCAATGATGAAGAGAAATAGTCTGGCATGCAAATTGCCGGCTGCCATGTCCAATGAGGAGGCCCGGCAGAGACTGTCGCCGTAGAAACTCTGGACAGGGTTAACGAGGCTGAGGCAGAGACAGAGCTGGAGCAGACAGCAGCCCAGCTCAGTCTGGAGAGAGGGTGATTTATCCCCTGAATCAAGGCCCGATGAGTGGCTTATGGGTAAACTAATGACACGGTGTTTAGGGGAGGGCTAATTGGACGTGACCAAGTCGCAGAATGCTAAAAGGCAGGCTGAGATGGAGTTTGTGTGGCGCACATCATTCTTGCCAAGACCAGCAGTAAAAATAACAGTAGGTGTGATGGCACGAATTAACACAACCTTCACTGCCTGGTGAAATGTCGTAATAATAGATGGCATGTCTATTAGGGCCTCATGGAGTTATGATCTGAACACACTTCTCTTATTATTTAAAATCTCAGCTTTGGATTCAGAACATGTACTGGATAAAACTCAACATGGAGTAATTGTATGCATATGTTACATTATAGATGTGAACTTTATAAGTTGTTAATTCTCAGGCTGATAGATAATGGACTGCACTCTGTTGCCACTAGAGGGTAGTATTTCACTATAGCCAACATGTCATATTTTTACAGTTAAATCATAAACTTCATTGTATGATTGAAAATTGATTCTAGCATTATCTTTAGACATTTGAAATATTCATTAAACGCATTACTAATTGAAAGCAACTATATAGCTGTTGTTCTCTATATAATCAGATCCATATTCTTTTTTTCAGTTTTAATTTTGCTCTGTTAAAAACTTAAACGCAACTGCAACTGATGAGGGGGAAAAAAACTCAGTTTTTACTTTTTTCATACCCAAGTTCTTAATATTTACTATGATACAATTTAGTCTCAAGTTAAAATGGTATTCAAACAGTTTGATTCATGTTTGAGTCACTTGTACCACCATATGCGTGATACATGCAGTACCATTGACAGAGCTTTTACTGCCATTGTTTAGATGTTATGTTTGGACAGAAATAATTTACTTTGACTTGCATTTGCATTGCGTTGAGGAGCCATCAGAATTCTCATGCACATATCTTTCCACAATATAAGCTTTATTCAATCAGCCTTTTATTGTGGTGTATTTTAGCCTCACTGCTCAGTTCTTTGTGTTGAATGCAGATGCTCTCAGTGATGACATCTCTTTTGTGTGTGTCGACTCAGGACCTTGGGAATGTTTGCGTTGCATCCATTTGATGGCCGCTGTGTCCCTCTCATTCCATGAGTGCAGCCGGATGCACATTTGAAATGAGTTAGGACACAAATGGGATTAATGCTTGCAAGACATCTCCTCAAGCTTTTCCACCTGTAATGCTGTTTGCAGACGCACTAAATGAGTGGTCTCAGCAGTGTGCATGGGGGTCCTGGGGCGGGCCTATGCGGAGGCTGCTCTGTGACCCTCGGCCCGCCAGCTCCACAACCAAAGCAGAACATGCACAAAGACACAACATTGGAAATGTGATTACACGCTTGCCTAATGTAAGGGAATCTCATTTGTTTGGTTGGTGGTTTGATTGTACCTCCCTGCATTGGCAAATACAAAAGTACAATATGTAAATGAGGAGGGACAGACGCGTTCAATCTATGAATGCTGATATGACTTTAAAAATATACAGTTCCTTTGTATTTAAATGTAAAAAAAAATAAACAATATTATGCTACTATATGGGTTTCAGTTTCCTATTATATGTGACATATTCACCATTCAAAATGTATTATATTTTGCTATATTTTGTTGAAATTGTCATGCCAACTGTCTTTATTTTTCCTTATTTTGTTATCATCAACCATGGATAAGAGTGTATATACCAACACATTTACAGAAGCCATGCACACAAGTCTGTTTTTGCTCTGGACAAAAATAACCTAAACATTTTTGTATCCAGTAGTATCTAAAAATATATATAGAAATATTGCAGTGGTAGTCACAACATGGCATGTGACATAAGGTGTCTATTAAAGGAAAGACTCTCCTAACCAAGACAAATGAGTGATATCGAACTGTGGATGACAAACGAGGCTCCAAGTGTCGCAAGTGTTTTATGACTGTCCCCCGGGTCCTTATCTCTCATAACCCCTGACCTCTTGACCTTTTAAACCACAAGGGTGATTATAAGTAGCCGCAACAACAGCATAACTGCAGTCCTATGGCCGTTAGAGCCCTGCCTCTCAAAACCTCAGGCTGTGACAGGAGTTTAAGTGTAGTGGACAAAAGGGAGGAAAAAAAAACAAGCATGGTCCAAGTTGATTAGTCAGAAAAAGACTTCATAAGGTGTTTGAATGTTATTTTTATACTTAGAAACATATAGGAGAATAACAGGTGTTTCAGCAGAAAAACACAGTATCTGAAATTCAGTTGAAAATAGAATTTCTACTCCAGAAGTGTAACAAATTAAATCGTTTACTTGGAGTTTGTTCAACATGTGTTGTCGTGGTGACCGGTCAGTAGAGTGATGAGTTGGATTTGCACACACCTGTCTGCTAACCGTCGGTGATATCTGTTCCCTGTGGGACACACGACTGTGTGGCACCAGCATTTTTCACCAGTGCGTCTGACAGCAAACAGCACACTGACCATTAGACCCAGGCACAGACTGAGCCACAGCTTCTCCCTGTATGAGAGACCAGTGTTGTCCAGCTGTGTAAATGAGTTTGTTTTCTGACAGGCCCAGAGCTGAGCACAGGTAACTCCTGCACATGTGTATCTGACTCCTGAGATGTTCATCATTTTCTGTAACATTGGTGTTTGAGATTATCACAGGGTCCCAGGGGTCCCGCTCGTCACTCCATTTCCTAAATTGACAGCTGGAGAAACTCTATTCCCCCGGACGTGATAAACGACGGCAGGCGTCGCAGGACCGCGTCAGGGAGGAGAGAGAGCCGTGATGAATGGAGGAGGCTGGGAGGAATCAGGGCAGATGAAAGTTGTTGGCCACTGAAAAATGACTGACAGCTCATTACCAAAATCACACCCTTTTTTGTACTTCATTTTCTTTTTTTATTCCCTCACCGCACTCTCTCACTTCACTAATACTTTCAATGTCTGTCTCTGGGTTTACTTTTCACTGCAGAATAGTGCAGTAATTTCCACTGTTTTAGTGGAAAGACTAAAGAGCAGTGATATAGCAATGCATTTAAGCAGGTTGTTTTAACACAGTTGTCTTGTCAGTCAGACCTTGTCTGTCAGACCTGCCATGGCCTTTGCACAGATTTCTGCTGATTGGCAGCATCTCTGCCTGTTTCCTTTATTGTCTTTATAGGAACAGCCTCTTTACATTTGTCAACAGAGCCGTAATTCACCCATGAAACAGCTCCAAAAACTGTAGATTGCAGTTGGCATAGCCTTATTTGGTATTTTTGTTCAGTATTCTTAGTTTCTTGCAGCCTCACTCAATTTAGTTGTTTTAGCCCCCTATGGCGTGTTTCTGATTTTGAATAAGTGCTCAGGGCAAGAGGGGTCAGTTGCAATTTCAGCTGCAGCTAAACTGGTCTATTCTAATGTGAGATCTGAGGTGACTTTGACTTTTGATTAATGACAGTTTTCCAAAGGACATATCGCCAGCCAAACTTTCTCCTACATAAAAAACACTTCCAGTAAAAGAAGAAAACATCTCTATCTTTTTGCATACACACTTCACAAAGACTCAGCTCTGGCTCTGTCTGTGAAATAACACCCAGGTGCCGTAACAGGAGGCAAACACTGAAAGTGTTTGTTATTAAAATATTTGTACTTCTCAGGCCCCAAAGGCCCGCTCTGCCTTCCTCACTGGTGCATATTTCCATTATAGTCACATCAAGCAGACAGCGAAGTGCTGCTGCTGCCGCTGCACTGTTCTGCTGGCTCCCCTCTCGAGGGCTTCTCTCATAGGCTGTGAAAACACCCACCCCAGGGAAGGCTCATATCCCATGAGCCCCTGGGGCAGAGGGCCTGAGGACATGCTGTGGGGATGTACCCCTGCACCTTGCAATATGAATAATATAGATACATGTAAAGCAGGGAGGCTGAGACAGGCTCATTTGGGATTAAACTCAGATTCACTCAGGAAATAAAAAAGCAACATGAGCAGCTCACATAACTGTTCACTACACTATAATAATAGATCAGATGAGCTCCCCAAATTGCACTTTTTGTGACTGTGTTTCTATGGTACTAATCCATGCATTTGCTTATTTCTTGATTTTTTTTTTCTTCTTAGCATTTGTGGAGCAGAAGAGATGGTCCTGTATTAGATGCCCATCATACTCCTTGTGTAGATTCCTTCCAGTTGCTCAGCTGACATTTACTTGTTTTTATATTTTATGAGAACAATTTAAAGAAAAAAGGCCGTCTCTGAACAAAATTTGATGTAGCTGTAGAAGACATCCGTCTATCAAAAATCAGTTTAGGGTCAGTGTCCTCTTTAGAAAATGAGCGCTGCCTTGCCATGTCAGTGATGCAGTCCAGTGGCTTTACGGTAAGACTGTTGGACTGTGGGACAAGGGTCTGTACTCTGCTGTATGATCTTATTATCTGTCAGCCAATTTAACAGAAAGGCCTTTGGGGAGTGACAATGGGTCTGCAGAGTGGGGCGCCAGTGCACACGCACACACACCTCTGTCTACTTCACACTGACCTCTGTGGCCCTCCACAATGCCTGCTTTTGTATTTGATAGAAAAATCGATGCTCACTGGCAGAGAAAACCTCCGCCAAGAATTAAAACAAGGAACGTGTTGGTAGCGGTCAATCATTTTTCTGTCTACTAACTCTAGTGTTACAAATACCCTGGCAAAATAATCTCTTTATAAAAAGCTTCACACATGGATCAAACTTCAGTCCAGTGATTTCTATTAAATCATTGTCTGTTTTAGAGGAAATGTTTTTGTCTGTGGTTGTTGTTGATGTCTCTTGGCCAAGACTCCCTTGAAAACAAAATCTTCATATCTCAGTGGGACTTTCATGGTTAAATATAGGTTCAATTAAAAATAAATAAATACATGTAATATGCTCCAGAGAACATTGTGAATTACATTATGCAGGCTTTGAATACTGTGTATGGCTATGTACTAGAGATGGACCAGTATGGGTTTGTTCATGGCCGATGCAGATACCTATTGTTTAGAGTATAGAGCAACTGATGGCTGATAAGCGCTGCTGATATTTTTGTGATGATATTTCTAGGTCGATTTTGACTATTTTTCCCAAATTATGCAATTTAAGTTCACTACAAACTCCCTCTAAGCCTTTTTACCACACTGCATTTTTGAAGGAGTCACTAATAAAATAAAATGTGACACAAAACATAAGTAAATGTAAGAAGAATAACAAAAAGGCTTAAAATCCTGCAATGTTCACATGTTCGACATTCAAGGTTAGACAAATAATGTGTCACTTTCACAAACAGAAAAACTAAATAAAATAAAAAAGATTCCGTTTTAATTGTTAAAAATGTTTATGTTTTCTATATAAACTAAAATGAATGTGTCGGTGGACAGTCCCTATCTGTGTACACAGCACCACAGACAGTAGCGCTCTATATTTCCATGTGTGACTGCTAATGCAAGGTCAAGCAGCGATGTGGGTGCTCTCATGCCAGTCTTGAGGCCATTCAGAACAGATGTTGGCGCAGCCTGCTGGACACGCCAACCTTGACTCAGTCTCAGAGGGTCTTCTTTGGCAGCATAGGCACTCGGGGCTCCCTCCGGCCACACCAGTGCAGTGGAGTTTAAGCTAGTCCTGTGTGGAGGAGTGAGGGGGTCCACAGCAGCATTGTGTCATTCAAGCTTCAGTGAAAAGGTAGCAGAGAATCAATCACATGCCCTGTGTAACACCGCACTAAATGAAATTCAATGGACTGATTGAGTGAGTGATGGATGATTCGCATACATAGAGCAGAATGAAGAGACAAAGAAACACTCAGAAGGAGCTGGAGGAGGTACAGCTTGGTTAGACCTGAGGACTCCAGGGCTCTGCATCTCGTGTAATAGCACAGTAATTTCAATATAAAAATGACTCCTGAACAGAACAGCAGGTTAGGACTTGAGTGAGGGTAACAAAGTGTTAAATGAAAACTGCTTCATAAGTACTGTTCGTTTGACTGTTGGCTCATGACTGATGTATGTTTGGGCTTTGCTCTATTAAATTAGTTAAGTCCTGATTTGTTTTTTAAAATTCAGCCATGTGGGTGGAGAAAATGAATCACTCTTGACAAACAAATTATTCTTGTAGTTCCTTTTTGGACTGAAACATGTCCATAGTGTACAGAGAGAAGCTGGGTGCCCCAAGGAGAGGCTGTGCCCATAGCCCACATCTGCCCTCCCAGAATGCACCAGGAAGTGTGCGTTTATTTGTGTGTGTGGTTACCATCTGGGCCGAACATCAGGGGCACGCCTGGACTGCTCAGTGAGCCAGTCCACTTTTAATCTGCCCAGCGCCCTCTCCCCTCCATCGAAGGTCACCAGCTCGCCAAGGACAGCCCTGTCACCCCTGCACGGCGGTCGGCGGGGGTCGGCCCGGGCCATCCATAATAGATGGCAGCTGGCTGTAGTGTATGTCTTCACTTTGCCTGGGGCAGCGGTGCTCGCCCATCGTTCATTCCCACTCCTCGGCTGAGCTAATGTGCTGTGGTAATGCCTGTGTGAGTCAGGAGCCGCTCAGCTCGGTGTGTCCCACAGACACCCAGTGTCCTGTCAGAGCCAAAACAGGACAGAAGGTGCTCCAACAAAGGAAACATTCATCTGGAGGTATCACAGCACGACCACAGCCTCGTGCATTAAGAGGCACAGGCTGCAGAGAAGTGGGATGTGATGAACAGGAACAGGCTGCCTTTGGGAACAAACTGAGTGACAAAACTTCAAATAACTCTTTAGTTGTCAACAAATGTCACAGACAAGAGCCTTTTTAGACTAGTAATAAAAAGCTTCAGTTTTGTCCTTATAAAACCATCCATATAAAACTTCTCTATCTTACTATTCTTACTAACATTGTGAAAATTTTTTCTATCATTATGGCATTTTGTGACTCATTTGTTAGAACAGATGAGCCACAATATGCCAGAGCATGCAATCAAATACATAAAGTCTCAAACTAAAGCCTAAAATTCAAAACTGTTCACAAAAAATGTCAGTACTTCTCTAGCACATTGTCTATCAAGCATCTTCAGTTTATGTGCTTATGTACTTATGTTCTTATTTTCAAACTTGGCTATGACACCAAAATCATTTTAAATGCAAATGACCCAAATAAGATTAGCGAGGTAGGAAGTCTGCTCCCTGTTAATTATCACACGCAGTAGTCAATTAACAACGCTAACGATGGGACACTTACTGAGCGTTAACCCAATTTACTACCGCTAAGAGCTGCTTGGACACAGTTGCAAGAGGGAACTCAGGGTGGAATCAGGAAGCAAGGGGCTTAACTCTTTGTTAGTCATGATGCAACACACACATGTAAAGTCAGTTCTGTGAGAAGATGGTGCTGTCTGATCTTTCATGGTTTTCCATTTGAACAGGGGCATCATGTGGACAGAGCAGGAGGGGCTTCGTCTGGGGGTAATTAGGAGTTAGCAGGACACGTTAGTCAGATGCTGCTCCCCAGTTAACAGCATTAACCACGGCAGCGATAAAATCGTGCTCCAATTTAACAGTTGTCACTAAACCTTGACTGTGAGAGCCATGGGTGAGTGACAGGTCGGAACAAGGCCCCAGCTCAGTTTCTGTGTGAAGGTGTGTGTGAGGCAGGTGCTGTTGTGTTGGAATCCTTCAGTACATGTACAATACAATACAATGTAGTTACAAAATTGCATTATCAAAGTTCACTTGTTTTAACACTCGTACGACTGAGTTACACTTCTTATTGCATGCAAAATACTGTAATAATTTATTTTTTTTGGTAGTTGTTTTTGTGACTTTTGTAGTGCTGTCAGTCTTAATAAACAAATTATGGATTTAAATCATAGACTATATATATAAAATGACTAGCCATGGGCATGGGGGCGCTTCCGGCTCCAGTGACTTTACATTGTAAAACTGTCTGTCTGGAACTTCGTCATTTTGGTCTTAAAATGTTCATATTAACCCACTCTATGTGATCTTTTTTTTTTGTTTTTTAGCTATTTGGTATATAAATTCGTATTCCTAATATGGGACTTGGCTCCAAATTGGCTCCTATAACTGCTAACCTCGTGAGCTTCATTTGACTGGAGTTGAACGCTGTGGGTGACGTCACACTCCCTTAGTCCACTTCTTTATACGGTCTATGGTTTCAGTGCAAACAGTAGTGCAAATTTTTAACTGGCGTCTGCTGGGTAGACCACTCACCATCCATCTATTTTGTGACTATATTTAGAGAGATACTGTGTCTATGCTAAGTGTTTATCTATCAACACTTTCACTTTCTGTTACCCAACTGCATATAGGCTCCAGTTACATTTATAATTAATTTACCATAATGTCACTCTAATACAAATGATTTTACTACTGTTAAAGGGCCTATAACAAGTTAGACTACTCATTTTAAGATAATTATAGTTAAGATTTTTGCAAAAACATTCACACTCTTTTTCCCAGTTTGGCAATCTTTTAGTTTTAAAATGGTACTTCCTGGTTGGAAATTGTGACATTACACTAGGGAATTCCATAACTGTTCCCCAGCAAAACTCAACTAATGTACATAGAAATTATTATCTAACAAATACAAAACGCCCTTCTTTAGTGTAAATTGTGCTGAACGTTTGGATAGAATTCTCCCAGTGTGCGTCATCACTTTATTTGAACTCTCTACTCCCTGTAATTTTCAATGTATTTTTCAACAGTTTCTTCGCAAATTGCTTCTTGATTGGTGTAAAACTGTAATTTCTATTTATAGTGGTTCTTAAATTAAAGGTGCCTTGTGCAATTTTTGTGGTGGAGGGTCCGTCAAATGCTTTTCTCCACAAAGATGAGATGAAAGATTTAGCTGATTCATCAGCCGGTTTCATTTCATGAAAACCGTCTGACCTTCCAGCATTAGGACTTGTTCGCTCGACAGTAGGCGGATACTTTTTTGTTTAACCAGTCGCAGTTATTTGGTTGTGATGTATGTAATGCACCAAATCCCATAGGAATAAGGGCAATTGTTCCCCTTGATAAAATTCACCAAACATTCTCTTTGTTCCAGCTTTAAATCCTCGATCTTGGGAATCGTTGCCAACACAGAATGTATGGCTTTGTCTACATCCATCTTGACCGCTTTGTTTACTGTTGTTGTCCCACAAAAGGGACCCAGACAGGCATTTGAGTTTGACGTCATGTCTTCACAGCTATTCGCTGATTGGCCGGTGTGCAGTCTACAACTTCTGGAGTTCTTGCAAACATCTAATGTATTCTGATTCCTGACCAAATGAAATTGAGTGGAGGCACTAGGTGGCACCAGCGTGGCTAGGACATATTGCTTTATCTGGAATGTTTCACAGTATGGCATTAAACCTTTCTATCATCATGAAGACCAAACCAGACCAAGTTACAAGTCAGATCTGTGGAGAGGCAACTCCGCTCACAGTCAGAAAGACTGTGTTTCTAGTTATTTTTGAGTTAGAAAACAGGCGAAAATGGGCCAGAGTAGCTCAGTTGGTATAGCGTTTGTCCACTGATCCGAAGGTTACTGGTTCGAATCCCGCTCGCGTAAATATATCTCTTTGTAATCTCGCACATTAGCAAAAGCCTGTCTCCCGCAGCTCCACTGAACCTCTCATTCCAACACCCCTCTCTCTGTGACTCCAGCTGTTGACATTCAAGCACCTTTATCAGAGTGTCCCAGGTCCTAAACGCCACATCTGTCCCCTGAACATAAATCATCATCAGAGCAGTCCGGCCCACCCATTTCATCTGTGTAACCAGAGACCCGGGCGTCAGCAGGAAGTGTATCGGTGCGGCGAAACTATTGAACATTGATCTGGCGCCATTGATCCAAGCCCATCCCTCCCACTCGGACACTCCTCTCTCATCGGATGTGTGCTGTAATCTGTGGATTCACCAGTACAGGCCACCTCCCTCTGGAATACGCACATAACATCAGATAATGAGAATAAATGACAGTTGTGGCTGCCATGGCTAATTATTCACCAGCTTTGATTTCTCATCTTTGGTCAGTATTTCTGTCATCAGCTGCACGGATCACCTTGTAGAACACCATCAAATATGTCTTAAAGTGGATATGACAGGTTTTAAGGGTTTTTTTTTGTAATTATTACTTGTAGGGCTGTGCAATATGGCTAAAAATCTAGATATTATTATTTTTTTGCACACATTGGATGATATTTATTTTAAATGGCAGAAGCTCTTTACCATTTCATTCTTATCATATGCTATTATTTAAGAAATTGTAAACCACTTTAAGTTGCATTTGTATAAATATCCACTTATAACTGTACAATGTCCCTGCTTTACAAGTAACAAAGTCAGGAATAAACTTGTTTCATAGTAATGCTCTATTTTGCAATTTTTCAAAATCTTGATTATTAAAAACTCAAATTAATGAAATAAATTTTACTAATTGCCAGTCCTAATATGTTATCAATATGTAAATCTAAAATAGAACTACTTTTATTTATTTCAGAAAAGTAAAGGTGTCGGGTATTTTGTCATCATATAATAACTATTGTGTAAATTAGACAAACTTTGGCCCTTGTGGTTTATATGTTACCGTGGAAATACTTTTACATATGTTAGACCAACCAGGAAATTAAATTAAATTATAAGTTTACCAAAATTGTAAAATTAGGGAAATCTTAAACCTGTTTATGTATACATGTTATTCAAAGCAGTATAGTGTAACCGGTCAAATGCACATTATCATGAACTTGATTTGTGCTTGATAACATTTTTTTTTACTGACATAATGAGTAGTTTACAGTATGGCATTTACTACTCTATATGAATATCCACAGTGTAATGGGAGGGGGAAGATTGACACCCTATAGTTCAGTATTTATATCTTTATCAGCAGTGCAACAGCTCGACTGTAAAAGCCACAACTGTGTGATGCACCAATCAATAAACACGTAATTTACAAACTAGAGGGCAGCTAATCAATGCGTATAAAAGAGTATGAAATATATATTACAGGAACTGTGCTTCAGCACTGACCACAGACTCAGATAAATGGTCAAGTCATTTATTTTTGTCACTATTGATTATTCAATCCACAGAGTTCACCAGAATCGTCCGTCTTGTCTTCCTCTGTTCACTCCGTCTTCTTTTGGGCGCTGATTTATGATGTCACTGGTCCAGGGAGCAGTGCTGGTTAAACACCTCACAGATGAATAAAGGGATGTGAACCAAAGAGCTGCTAATGTGAGCGGGGACTGATGATGCGTCCAGATTCAAGGCCTGTTTGCATATGGTATGCTGTGGAATTATTTTTAATATACTCTCTCTGTTCTGTTTTAAAACTAGATTTGGTTTGTACAAGTATCACAAGACCCTAACATCATACTTTGTAATCTTTATTAGGTTAATTTAAGTTTTGTGATATCCTTTGACCTTTCTTAAAACGATCCAGATTACATTCATAGTAATAGTCTAAAATAATGAGAATAAGTCATATGGTCTATTTAATTTTTTCCATGGACCTCAAATTATATAACAGGCAAATTGTAGCACATTTTTGATGAATTGTAAAAACACCTTCATAATTGTTGTCGAGGAAACCCAATAGCCATTCATAATCATTCATTTTAAATTCAAGAAGAAACATTAGAATAAGACCATGTACAACAGTCAACTAAAGCTGAACAGGGAACATCAAAACTTGATTCATTTGTTTCATTGCTATGTCCACCTTCTTCTGTCTCCAGTCCAAGAACCAAGTCCTATTACTATATTTAATTTTTACATTTTCCCCCAAACTCCACGCTGGTCGACTGTGGCTATTGCTTGTCATTAGAATAACAAATGCCCGGCCGCTCCTGATTTAGTGTGGCGCTCTGGCCCCTGATGTATATTAATACCACAGCACTGCACCTCTTACCATGGCTTCATCACTCATCGGGGTAAAAGAGGCAGAATTGAAAAGCGGGCCTTGTTTTTGCTGGAGCCCGGATCACAGTCATTTATTGTGTCACGAGACAGGGCGGCCTCACTGCTTGTCCTTCACCCCCACGTGCAATGCCAACCTCTATTAGATGCTTAAGTATGTTTGTGAGTTTGAAGCTCGCTGTTGTTTACATAAAGGTAAACAAATTTGAAAATGCTTTAAAAAGTCACTTGGTGTTATATGGGTGGTGAATATGCAAAAAAATCTGTATGGAGCAAAGATTTTAGTTCTATCATGATTCATGTAAAAGTTAGTATACTTATATTGCCTTGAAGAAAGTCGTCTGCTTATTCTGAAATCTCACACTTGATTTCAGTTGTTTAAATCCACCTGTCACTCACTCAGAGCAGTGGTGAGGCTGACCTATAGGGGGTGGAGGTGGAAAAAAGTGTCTGTGTTTTAAGCACAGATCTACAAGCAAGAGTAAACTTGTGAATAACAATATAGTGATTGCATTGCATAGCATTGCATCTAAGACCACAACGCCCGAAATACGAAAAATAAAATTGTTGTTATATGTTGATCATTGTCATCTTTATCTGGACTATACAGACACATACAAAAATACCTTTTTTATAACAAAGACCATGTCATTAATAAATCTAAATGTAAAAAATAATAATAAATCACTATTTGTCATTTTCATCAATAATACACAATTTTTAAACTTTATTTGGTTAATAGTAAGTTTCAATTTACACTAGAAATTATAATTTGACTGGTGGACTAATTGAACCGACTACTACTGTCTTGTGTGTTATTTAAAGTTTTCAATATGCTTTTCTGGACTCTAAAGCCTTTAAAAAGCCCCTATGCACAGGGTGTTGAAAAGTGCTAAAACACTTGAAATAATACATCTGGTTTAATCCAATGTAATTGCTTTGTCCATAAGTAAATGAAATATTAAAATGATGGTTTGTTGCAGCCCTGGATCATCTTTGTGTTGTGCAGCAGTCTTACCTTTAGATATTTGCATTTGACTTCATGCATATTTTTAATCACGCTGTGTCCGTGTGACTGTTTGGTCTGCAGTGGTTCTTCTTCTTGAGTGAGTGCCGTGGCTTGGGGCAGGGTAAAGTGATGACTGCTCTGACAGATTGTCCTCCAGCGCACTGCGAGCACTTCTCCCAGACATGAGGCCCGTCCCTTTTTCATCTCCTCCTGAGTGGACGTGAGGGCTCACCAGCTCTGCAAGACAAATAACACTTTGGCTGCACCATCAGTCTTCCCGGCAACAAGGTGGAGCTGGGTCTGCACTCACTGGAGTCCATGTAGCTCTGGACTCTGCTGTAAATATGTTTGTGTGTGGAGTTCATAGTTTTGTCTCTGCTATGGCCCAGAGCATGTTGTTTATTTAAAGGGCTCATATTACACTATTTTCTGATCTATCTTTTAATGTTGTTTCCTCATCAAAAACATACCTGGAGTTGTGATTTATTTTGTTAGCACATGTTAAACACACAAAATCTGCAATCCTTGAAAACTACCGCTTTATGGCATCACATGGTGGAGCAAAGAGCATTTTGAGCTTTACTAATAATTACTCAAACATGTGTGAATGAAACAAAACGCAGCTCCAGGTATGTTTTGAAGGGGGTAACAGCTTTATAACATGACAGGAGTCAATTATGAAAAATATAGGCTCTTTAACTGTGTAACTTATTCTCTAACTACATAAGTCAAACTGGCTGGTGAACTTTATTTCTGTAATATGCCCAGTTACAAGAAGTGGCAGCCGGTCAGAGCTCTCACTTTACTGACCAGAGTTGGGCAGTTAATTATTGTTCCAATCAACTCTCAAACTGTTGCCAGCCTAATTTAAGATACTATTAATTAAAGTATGTTCTAAAAAGCATTCACTTATTCTACCCTTCAAAACCAAGAGCACTTGGCTTTTAAAACAAATGATGTATGTGCATACTTCAGGTTAACTTTTGATTAATAATTAAAATTTTTGCAATATCATGCTTATGCCTTATCATGCTTTTTTATTACTATAGTTTTTATTACCATCAGTGCAATATTTGTTTACAGACTTCTTTTAAAGGCCCTGTATTATGCAAAATTGATTCGTGAGCTTTTCCAGGTATGTTTTTGATGAGGAAACAACATTATAACATACATCAGACATTAGCACAATATGGGCATGTTAATAGCTTCATTGTGAATAGTGAAAACAATACAGATCTGTCTTGGATTAAAGAAGAGATAATAATTTTTTTTAAACTCCTCGGATCTCTTTTCTTCTTGACCGCTGTACACACGTTTTTGGTAACACTGGCAAGTCAGTCATATTCTGGTTTTTAAATATCTTTTGGCCAAATCCTAACAGTGCACCTGTAAGACACACCTCTTGACCCACTGCACCAAATTTTCCCAGTTATTTCCCAATACAAATCATATTTGTTACTTGTAAATTGTATCTGAACACTGCTCCACTCCTCGGTGCTGTACCTGACAGTACCTCTGGAGCCTGTTGGTGTGACTGTGCTGTATAAAAGCGTCTCGTCTCATGACTCGTTCACTTCAGAGGCACTCCCGGGGAATCCTGAGGCCACACTCCCTCAGCCGGCGCCACGGGCAATTACCAGCGTTTGAAATGCAAATGGCTGCCGTGTACACGTGTTTTAGTGTGTGGATTCTCACAAGCTAGTTTACACTTTACCCAATGTGTCCGCATGCTGTGGATGTGTGTGCGTTTCCCGGGTAACTTATCTTAAAAGCACACGGCCCAGTGGTGCCCCAGCGCAGCAGCAGCAGTCAAATACAATCACATCTGAGCGCGCTGCTACCTTGTGCATGCTCGCCATAAACGGGACCCTCCAAAACAGCAGCCGACAAAGAACATACCTTCAATTAGCCAAACCATTAACATTTTAGAGGAAGTCTGTGTTTGGGTCCCCTGGGCGACCCGCACTCGCTACCAGCCTCCTTTTCATATTCAAATCCAACACATAAAAGTTAGCCATATCTAATCCTAAAAATGGCGCTTTTACCATTTTGTCAGGAGAAAGAGCCTGAAGTTTTAGTGGTAGATATAATTGCCGGGTTATATAGTAGTATTATGTTTAACAGTTATCCTGGGCCATAGGGTGTTCGAGAGCTCTCACCTGAATACGAGTTTTATTTAAGCAGCTACATGTTTCAAACTTCTGTTACTCAAATATCTACTGTGTGTAGGAACTTGTCTGACTTCATGGATATGTTAAAGCTTTGCGTAAAATGTTTCACAGTAGAGCATGAAACTTGGCTATCGTTATGGAAAAGGCGACTCTACAAGGTCAAATGACAGGTCAGATCTGTGAAGAGGTCAGCCTGCAAACAATAAGAATGCATGTTTTTCAAGCAATAAAACCAGTTTTAATTGAATAAATGCAAGATGAGAGTTTAATGTCATACTGTGGAACAAAGCAAAACAATATCCTCCACCAGGAAAGTTACACAGTGCTCCTTTAATGTTCACCTCTTAAACGTATACATTCAGTTCAAATAGTTTACAGTGTAGTGCTTAATGTTGGTGATGGCTGATAAACTCGGCCGATATGTAAGGCAAATTTTGATCATTTTAGCGAAATTCTGTAATTTTTATTTACTTCAAACTCACCTACAGGCCCCCTTTTTACCACAAACCTTTAAGAGGGCTACATAGTCACATTTTGAGCAGCTATGTATTTGCATTATATATCATCAAGTGATATGTTTGTCTCTGTAGTTGGAATTGAAGCTGTTAAAAGTAAAATTGTAGTGAAATTGTCTGCGGAACTTCAAGCATTATTAATATATTCGGTGTTGAGACTTTTGAGATTTGAAGCTGGCTCAAAGCTGTGAGTTTGGGTCTTTTCTAATTTGGTAGGCCATTAGTCAATCATACTAACCTACATTCATTTAAACCAGCGCCTCTCTGGGGGCAGCCTCAACGCTCCAGTGCTTCTGTGGTCATTATCGTGTTGCTGTGGTTGGGTCTTCTCCATAAGAGACGCTTCTATTGATTTGTTTCATTTTTTTGTGTCTGGCTGCTGTCACTTAGCCATGCCATCATCGCCCCACTCGGACAGGGGCTGTGCTTCCGATGCATTCTGTTACAGTTCAACAAATAACTCACAACGGGACGTGTGTTTGGGCTAAACTTTGAGTGAACTTACTGCTAGAAGAAGGGAGGGCTGTGGTTTTGTTTCATTCACTAATGCAGGAGGCTGTACTTTAATTTGAGATCAAATGATCCAGAGAACCCGGTGGCCACTTAGCTTTCCTTATATTTTGGGGCCAATATATACGCAGTTTTAATCATTTTGCCTTAAATTATGCTATTTAAATTTAGTACACACTCACCACAGGCTTTTTTTACCACAAACGTTTAAGAAAGCTGCTCTAATTTTTTGCAATTATATATTTTTATTAGAGTGTTAGAATAAAGCTTTCTGCGTGTTTGTAGGCAGCAGATTGACCAAAAGAAAATATCGGGCTATATTGGAGATTTAAGACAGATTGTCGATTCCCTAAAATGTCCAAATATCAACCCTATTTCTAACTTTAACTTTAATGTATTTATCTCTAACTTTAACTTTAATATATCTAGCTCTAACTTTAATGTGCAAAATGTTTGTGCAGTTTGTGCATTGACAAGAACAGCAAGTTTTGGTGAGATGTGTAATAACTAAAGTGAGAAAGATTGAATTGAAATTGTGTCATGTGGTTTAAATATTTATCAAAAGTTAAAGTCAGTATTATATATTCAGTGATGGAAAATGTTGATTGGCTTAGCATAATTTTTAAATTTTAAACACACCTTTTGGATCAAATTGTACTGACATAAAAAGATTTGGTTTGAATAATTCTTTCAAAAACAGTGAATTGTGCATAGAATTATAGACCCCTTCTGAAATTATGATCAGAACCTAAACACATTGTTGTCCAAAACCTATTGTAAGACATGGTAAATTCCCGTGCACCCTTCTGTTGTTGTTATAAAATTATTCTAAATGATGACGTTTGTTCCACTATATTAGATAAAAAAGCACATTCACTTAGAACAACTGTCAGTGGTGAATTGAGACATTGACTCAGTGGAAGGAAACACCCTCTAAAATGCTGAAATTATGTATTGATTTTCCTTGTGTTGTCCGGGCCCATGCCTCTGGATAATTGCCTCTTCATTGCTGCTGGAGCACTGAGCTGTTTCAGTGACTCTGGCTCTTATTTAGACACTACAACCTCCTCCGCGTGTGCCCGGGGTTAGACAATGGACTGGACAATAACTAGCATCAGGTTAAACTAAATGTACACACAATTATGGGACAAAATTTTATGTAAATAATCTTTGTTTCTATTTTGTCATTTAATATGTTTAATTGATAACAATAATCAGAACATATAATTTGCGATGCACCAGAAATGTGTCTTTATTGTCTTTGTTTGAGTTCAAGTTTTGCACAAAGTGAATGGATTTTTAGTTTTCAGATCTGTGGAGAGTCGCCCCTTTTCAGTGAAGGAATTATTGTATTTTTGAGGAAAACACCCGTAATGAATAAATGCTAGATGTATAAGTTTAATGTCATACCATGGAACATTTCAGGCCAAGCAATAAAATCTTTATGGAGAAAAGTAGCGCTTTGTGCTGCCTTAAATTATTACTTTATAATCTTGTTTGGAAAGTTACACTGCAAGTCTTCATCTTTTGCAGGATTTTGACCTTTTTCTCTTATTACAGACAATATTGTCAATACTAGAATAACAATAAATGTATAATTCTATTTTTAGAGTATCCTGATAGCAATATTCAGATGATATTCTTGCAGTTTAACAGAAGTATATGACAAAACATGGCCTTGTTTGTTGAGGTCAGATATCACTTGATACCCTTTAATCACTTCTCTTAGCAGCAGATTTTTTTTAGCTATAATTAATGTACCCAATATCAGTTTGTTCATATCTTTAAAAGAACATTCACAGTATTGTTACTTATTTGCTGTATCACCCACCTCTAGTTAATATTCTGTGAATGTGGATGTGGTATTTTCTTTTGGACCACATGATGCCCGTCTCTACACACACAAATCATGAAAGCCATATACGTAAGTGGTTTTGTTCAAATCACTGTATGCTGTTAGTGTATCTTTTGCTTCAGTAGTTTGTATGCAACAGTTATCAATTCAAAAGTTTTATTTTCTGAAATGAGTGCAGTGAAGCTATAAAAGAATGTTAACAAGTGCAACTAAATGCCGTATTTGGTTTTAATTATTGTGAAAAATAAATGTTCTGTGTAAAAAGTCTTACACAATTAGCCTTGTGGGCTTTAGTGAGACAATAAGACAAAGTGATTCTGCCTGTCCCAATTCCCAAAATGTAAAAGACTTTTATGCTTTAAGTCCCTAAAATAGAGGTATCCATCATTAAGTTGTAGACACTCAATGCTCCTGCATGGACTAAACAACTTTACATCAGAGTTGTTTAGTAAAGTTAAGGTCACTATCAAATACTGAGGAACTTACAGTTGCATACAAAGTATAATTATGGATGTTAGTTATATAGTCACTTTGTAAGTGTTAAACTCACCAATATGGCATTAAACTCACCTCTACATAAAACAAGCAATGCTGCTAGGCCAAATTACAGATCTGTGGAGAGGTGAGCCTGCTCAGTGTAGGAAGGATTTTTTTTCCTAAGGTATTTTGGAGAAATAAAACACATTTAATGAAATAAATACTAGATAGATATGCTTAATATCATGCTGTGGAAGTCAAAGCATCAGAACATTTAGAGACACCACTACAAGTGGTTTTGTTTTAGCTGTTTGCCCAAAGTGTGACCCTAGACAAGAAAGTTTGTGAAAATGGATTCAAATTCCTTTACTGCATTATTGTTTCAGTGACTTGATAAATCAAATAAACGCGGGCTGTACTAAATTGCTGTGTGAATAAGGCTGCTGAAACCAATAGTGTTTTCTTTGCTTTGCTAATTATTAATTAGCCCTCTCCATGCATATGTGTTTATTTCTAATTGTATTTGATGGATGACTGGCAGCTCTGACACCTCATTAGACCAGATTAATTGAACGACACAATATTTATGTCTCGGCAATGACCAGTTATCCCGCCATCTATCACTGAGATGATCTCGCTGATTGAAAACCACTGGTCCGTGTAATCCTAATTATTTGGAATTAGAAAAGAATTTATAGCTTCTTGTGGCGTTTTCCTGTGATGACGGCAAATTGGAAACATTAAATGCATAACGAGGGGGAAAATGAGAAGAAGACACAATCAAAGCGTTAATGTGGGTGAATGTCGGGGGGGTGGGGGGTGCCTCACCAAAGACACACGGACACACTTGGAGTCATAACACCGTCTGACAATCCCGAAAGCCAATGCCCATAGGACCGCTATTTAGAAGAGCACTGTCTGTATATTTTCCAACTCCCTCCGCTCTTACTTCCAAACGTGCTCCAGCAGAACATCTCGATCTATATTCCTTTATTTAAAAAGTTAGCTGAGCACTCAAAAAACATTTCTACTGAACTTCATATAACCCTTGTCTAACTTCTGCAAAAGCCCCGTGCCTCATGGGAGGAGCACAAACTAAAATCCTGCATTTGAGCTCACAGAAGCAACAAGGCCCAGAAGAGTGGAGCTTTTACTATCATACGGCGGAAGGAAAGCCGCAAGGAACACAGTTCTTTCACAGGTACTGAGAACTTCCTCAAGCTTATTTTTCTAACTTTTCAAGTGGCTAACACCATTAGCCCGCTCCCTTGTGGTCTTGAAAGGAGTGAAGCTGATTGAATTAAGCTGTTTGCTTCTTTTACACATTTCAACAAGTTTTTACACATAAGTCAGGCACTGCTGCATAAAGACTGCAGACAGCTACAGCTATATGTCTCTCACAGTGAGTATAACAGCAGTATAAAGGCTCTCTGTATAATCCTTTAAGATACTAGATTTTATCGATCTCAAAGTGGAGAGATTCACTTGTCAAAGCTGCTCTTAATACTCAATAAGTGCACATAGTAACAAAACCAGATACATTTACAAGGATAATATGTAATAAGTAAAAATACTGAATTCTCTTTATTTACTCTATAGATTTCCTAACATAACTTCGGCCGCCAAACCATTAGCATATTAAGATATGGTAAAATGTGCACTTTAACTTTTCTGATTTACTTGATTGTATCCATAGAGATGTTATTCCTATGCCTAAAATATTCCACAGTATATCAGTAACTTATCTATCACTATGGAGACAAGTGGGTGACACCACAAGATGAAGTTATAGGTCAAATCTGTGGAGAGACAATCGTAAGAATGCAAGTTTAATGCCATATTGTGTAGCATTTCAATAACAGCACAATCAGCAATAATGGACCTCCAAACAGAAAAGTAACATAATGGACTTTAGATTTATTTAAAGATATGTGTTTAAAATATCATGGATTGACAATAAAATGGTCTTCAGTATTTATCTCATATTACAATATTTTCTGCATGAGTCGTATAGTTGTATATTAGTGTGCCAGGTTTAGCTGTAGCCCATATGATAAACATATATGCAGACAGTCAGATCCACATGTGTGTGTCTATCTGCAGAGCATCTCTGAATGTGCTGCTCGCTATCTCTCCAGGACACCACAAAGACATTCTTAGAAGCTGTAACGTCATTTACACCTTTATATTGTAATTCATTTAAGCATCCTCTTTGGATGTGGTTGGCACTGACCACTCTTCTCTCATTTTAAAATAGGACAAATGCTCTTTTGGAATCAACCCGGGAGAAGTTTAATCTCATTGAATGGATCCAAAGGCAGACGTTTAGCAGCGCACAGTGTCGAATACAAGATTATACCTGCCTGATATAGCCCTTCCACCACCCGTTTATTTTTATCCCTATTAAGGCAGTGATATCCTTAAAGGCTGCCAAAATTATCCTGTAAAAATGCTGACTGGGAAAAATGAAAGGTTCAGGCAGTTCTAGTAAGCAATCTGCGCGCATGGAGGAGCAATGTGACTGCTGTGCTTGCTATACAACAGGGTGACCCCGGCTGGAGGGAGAGGGGAGGCGCACTCAAAGTCAAGCCCCCATCTTAGAGTCTGGACCCACGAGCTCCCATAGAAATGAGATAGACTGCCAACACAGACTCATGTACATATGCTGAGCTTATTAGAATAGTAGTTTTAACAGTGAGCTTGTGGGAGACAGAAACCTCTCATATTAATATCTTCAGCCTTTAGCGTGTTTGTTTATTAAAAGGCTCATATTCGCTGTTTTATGATAATTTTTTTGATTTGTAAATAATAATAATTTCAGCCCTGGAATTCTCAATCTCTATACTAAACTAAAAGTAAAAAGTACCTGTTAACTTTAAAAGCTACCCTTTCATGAAATCACAAGTAAGAGCATTTTGAAATTTGGACATGTAGACCGGCTTATAATAAAGGGTTACTCAAACATGTGTGAATGAAACAAAGCACAACTCCAGGTATTTTTGATGAGGTAACAACATTATAACATAGTTTTAATCACACACACACTTTTTACATTGTACAAGTAGGTGAAGTTGTGTATGAAGGTGCTGGTTGTTTGGTAAATCACATGTTTTGTAGACATATGGTCATAATTCTGCCACTGAATTGTTCACTAGCGTATAAATTGACCCTCAAGTTTTGTTTTTTTAATAAACTATGGAAATTCATTTTCAGCATTTGATCCTTGCCGTACATTGAGCTATTCCCAAACCATGGAATAACTGACCAGAAAGCACCAGTAGCCAATTTTTCATATAATTAAGTAAAATTAGTTTTACTACAAATCAGAATTTAATGGTTGTTTTCTATTAACAACACACCCTTATGAACTAGTAGCAGTGAATAATTAGGATGCTTGTAATGTGTTAGGAAAGTGTTGTATAAGTTTGAAGTGCGTCTGAAATAGTTTTGCTTTTTACATTTTAAGAGAAAAAAAATCTGTTACAGTGCCTTTAAACCTGCGCTTTACAAAAACATGAATCCAGGAGTCCAGGATGTCTCCACAACATTAAAAAGTCAGTGAATATGTCTACTTCCATTTCTTCCTTTTTTCAGGAACTCCCGATCTCTGTGAGGAGTTTTGACAAATCTGGAGCCCACAGAGGAAAATTTAGGTTGAAACTGTGTCTTTTATTCTTGGAAAGGGACAAACTAAGAGGATAATTTCCTTATCAAACGTGCACCAAGTCATTTGAAACAGAAGTTTTGTACTTAAGTTAAGCGATCCTCCGGGTGAAGTTTGTAATTGAAGAGTTCCAGATGCCCTGTGGGTGTTCACTGTGTTGGAAGTTTGTACAAGCGCAGATAGCAGCAGGTGCGTGATCTGAATGATAGTGTTTTTAGTAAAGCCCTCTCCACTTACACTGATATACACGATTTATGAATACTGTCGGCCATATACTCAACATAGTAGTTTTGTTGCCTTTTTACTCTGTTTACTCTGACTTAACTACTTAATTGGGCTAATCTGTTTTTATATTATTCTATTTAAAAGTCCTATATTTCGCAAAATGGATTCTTATGAACTTTAAGCCATGTTATAATGCTTATTAAAAATATACCTGGAGTTGTGTTTTGTTTCATTCACACTTCAACACACTCCAAAGCTCAAAATACTCAATTTCACCTTGATGTCATGTATATAGTTTTGAAGTTAACAGCTCTTTTTACCTTTAGTTCAGTAGAGATTGAAAATTCCAGGGCTGAAATCATAGAAATAGAAATGATTCTAGTGAAGGTGTACGGAGTTAAAAACACAGTGGAGCACTTCCTGTGTTACCACATGACATCACAAGGTGGAACAGAGTATTTTCTTGGTTTGTGTGTTAAACATGTTTGAATGAAACAAAACACAACTCCAGGTATGTTTTGATGTGAAAACAATATTATAACATAGAGTAATATGGGCCCTTTAAATACGATATTGTTGATAGGTTAAACACATTCTTATTTTATACATCATTAGATTATTTTTTTTATCTGTATTAATCTTCAATATTATGATTTAGAGCAACAGGCATTTTGAACCCTGCTCAGACCTTGGGCAAGACACTTCACTCACCTTGCTTAGTATTTAAGTGGTGTGTGTGAGTGATTTAATGTAATTGTCTGAGGAGCCGATTAGCAGACTTGGATGCGTCAATCTACCTCAGGGTGACTGTGGCTGTGTGAATGTACTGCTGCTTTCCTGTACTTTGCTGCTGCAACATTGCAAACTAAACTAAACTTCCTTAATCTGGCATAAATAAATCATATCTTATGTTATTGTACTTTTTTATATATTGCTTTGTATATTTTGATTGGTTCAGACTTAAAGACACTTCATAAATAGTGGTATGGCACCAGGCCTGTTTGCTGCGGCCGTATTGAAATGAACTTGAGATGAATGTATTGATCCTGTTGTGGATTCCAATGACATGACTCGTTTTGTTGGAGGTGACTGTGGAGGCCCCCCGCCGTTCCCTGGGTGACGTCCACAGCGGCTGCACATTTTACTGATGACTAAGAGCAGGATAAACTTAGACTTAGGTCATCATAGTTTTAGCTGGAATTTTATCTAATAAAAATATGGATTTGTGGCTTTAGTAAATAGCTAATTTTTGTGTCTTGGCAACTGCACTTTTTGTTTGGTCATTTGGTTAAGTTTTAGCAGAGAACATACTGATGGGTCTAAGGAGTGCTGGTACTCAAAAAGGGGATTTGTATAAGTGGTAGTTAGAAGTAGAGCTGAATACCTGTGCATACTGGCCCACTTAAAGCTGTTGTTGAGAAGATGATAAGATGATATAGACTTGAAGTTGAGTAAACAAAGTATTGCCCATAAAATACTACAACTAAAGAAATCTGCAATCATCCAAACCAGGTTGTTTTTTCTGGACAATCAAGTCATTTACTGGCACTTTTTAGAGCATTTCTAATTAGCTGCAATAATATGATATTACTGTTTTAATTGGAAGAATAAAGAAATCTGCAATGATAAATGTTTGTATGTTTAAACAACTGTACATCCGATAAAGTTTAGAGCATTATCAAAGTCTGCCAAATAAACTAGATTTCTTTTGACATGAACTAAAATAGCATCAATGTCCAACAATAAAACCCCTCCCAGTGCATCCTTGTTCTGATATAAACAAGTCCAGTCTCTCAGCACTTCCTCTGTGCTTCATTGTGTGAGTCCAGTTCTCTCAATCAAGATCTCCAAGCCCCGCTAAGTCCCTCTGATTAAAACCACGCTTTGTCGTTTGTTTTAGCGCTCCGTGGTTAAATGAGAAATTAAGAGGCAAAAGATAGAGGCTAATAGCATTTATTAACCCAGCGTGGAGGGGCAGCAGTGGTCCGGTGAGGTGGTGTGGAGAGGGGAGTGGGAACATCATAAAAACACAGCAAAGCACCCAGCTGATTAATGCAGCCCTGTGGCTATTGTAATTATCCCTCTCCACAGCGCTCCGGCACGTGGCCCAAACAAGTGCACCGCCGAAGAGAAGACACCCAAACTCAGCTCCCTGTTAGAGGCTGGTCGTCATGGAGACCACTGACTCAAGGAGAGGAAAACTAGTGGACTTCTATGTGTCTCTATTTTAGTATATTATATATTTACAAAGAATAGCTACTCTTTTAATCCCTTACAAATCCGGACTATTTACCCCTTTAACCCTTTGGAGCACAAACAAATGGCTGGACTCTTTGTGAAGCTGAGGCTCTGTAGTTTTGGCCTCCGTGGTTGGATCTACCCTAATTTTAAGTGGGGGTGGAATTTGAAAGCCATATTTCAAATTCCACCTGAATTATTTGGGGTAAATATTAGAATAGGTATAGCTGCTGTCCTTGGGGATGATCTAATAGACAGCAGATTGAGCATGTGTTCATTCTTGACAATTCCCATGTCAAAGCTGAAGCATATCGCACAAAAAATAGATTTAAAGACTTATAATTAGGCCAAAAAAAAAACATTCAGGAGGAGTCAGTATAAAAGTCATATTATTTTTTGGTAATTTTTTTAATGTATATATTTTTTCGTTTCGGGTTTCGAGTGCAAACTGGTCCAGATTTTTTTCAGAATGGTTAATTTGACTGAAAATAAGAGGGTTACAGATTTCCCTTAATGTTTTGCATGTCCTTGAGTTTGATAGTTCCCTTTTACCAGAAGTTTCACAAACAAAAATTAATTAAGAAAAAGTATCAGGGCCTTCGATAAAGCATCAACAGAGACTTAATACATAATAAAGAAATAGAGAATGTTTCTGGCTATAACTACTTACCTTAATCCTAACTCCTAACCCTGACTCTAACCCTAAAATTGTTAATTAACTGCTCACTATGAATTAAGTCTTTGTTCATGCTATCTAAGTAGAATATAGAACTTAATAAATAGGGCTTATTAAGGTATAGTTTTGATAAAGTGCTCTGGAATGTGCATCCATATATATGTTTTACATTTTTGTTAGTTTGTTTGTTTTGTTAGTGGATTATATGGGCCTCTAAAATTTTTATCAATGGCAAAAAAAAAATACCATAAAGAGTTATTAAGAACCTACAGGCTTAAAAGTAAACTAAAAAAACAGACATATTGGACTTGGAAAATACTTCTACCTTTTAAGCCAACCATGATGTTGTGAAGAAAATAGAAATAAAGGAAAACCATTTAAAGCAATCATTCAGTCAGACTGAAAAGGCTGCCCCTCGCCCTCCTGTGGACAAGTGAACCCACAGCTGATAGAGGTTTGAAATAAAATGGTGTAGATGATCCTAATGAAAGCAAAAGGCATTTTTTTGTATTTCTAACAGATCCTGATTAAATTATAAACTACACTTACCCCACATTGTCTTGGCTTCAGTGTATTGCAATGAGCATCTATTAGCAATTTAAAAACCATTGATTAGAGATCTTATAATGAGCCATTACAAACAAATCAGTGACAGCCCCAGTGTTTGGCTGCAGTGAAATACGGCCCAAATAAAACTTTACAGCCATCGTGAGCGTCACAAACCATTCAGCTAATTAATAATTCACTTTCTCCTGTGGCAGCTTTGTGTACTGTGGTAACTAAAATAATGAAGTCGCCTTGATCAGCAGCGGTGAATAATTCATGTGTAATGTGGATTGCATTTGAGCCTGTATTTAAACGATTGTTGGAGGAATATATCAAAACCAAAATGATGTGTATAGTGCTGGGGTCATGAGGTCACGTGTGAGGCCCAGGTTTCCCATGAATCAGAGTTGTAATTACAAACAAAGCCACTGTGACATGGCAGTGTGTTGGCCTGGCCAATCTCCACAATATGTGATGAGTATTTATTGACATTTTTCAGAAACAAGCTGCTAATTGATCAGGCAGTTACATCACAGCTTCCCTGACCCACATTTGTCATCGCTATAGTGTTGTCACATTACTGAAATGTTAAACTCAATTTCAGTACTCAGGAACAAGCTCGATACCCAATACCAATTTTGATACCACAATGAAAATTTGAGGAATTAACATTTTTTACGGTGTAATTTCAGCAAAATAATGATAGCGCTTTCTTTATGTTCCCATGTGATCTTTTTTCCTTCATAAATCTTAAGATTAGGAAAAGTAAAAATGTCCCTGTTTTTGTTTTGTTTTGTTTTGTAGTGATACAGCTAAAATGATTAGTTTCTATACTGCTTTTTATTGAATATCTTAAGTGTTGATAATAGAAATATTGTATGTATTAAGTCAAATTTAAAGTTTGATGAAATATTTGATGGTTCCATTTTATAGCTTAATGTCTTGATTCATACTTTAATTAAAAATCCTCAGTTTTTCCATCATGTGCGTTTTCACTCATTGTAACATTGTGGCTTTTATTCAGGCCTACTTTTGTCTGAGAATTACTGGCTTTAATCTCCATATATTACATGTGGTAAACAAAGGAGTGGACAAATTGCATGTTTCTCAAAATGGGGTGACGCTCCCAGACTGACGGCCCCTTATCTGCTTATGGGTGGCACTGGAGGTGGCTGCGGAGCTGGAAATCTGTTTTGCCTAAACACAGACCTAATGATTGGATTACTGTTCCTGGGTTTGGATGCAGCGTGATAGTGGGATTACAGCCGGAGCTCTCATAGATTTCCAGTCAGATGTCATGATGCCTCCCCTCCCCGGCCAAAGCTAAAAGGAGGAAAAACATATGAGCCTGGACTTAATATATGGTCCAACTCACTATAGACAATAGCTGTCTCTGCTTTGCCATCATTTATCATAACTGAATTGTTTAGTGGGTTAGATGAGGTGCTGAATCTGAGTATTTCTGCAATTGAATAGAACAGTTCTTGTCTTTGTTAATGCATGGTTCACAAAATTGTGCTTTGGTCTTTTGTAAACAGATAACAGGAAAGAGTAAAACATAATTTGGGCTGTTTATGCTTCTATGTACTCATGTCATGTGAACTAAATGTAAATAAACAAAATAATAATAATAATAATTAAACTAATATAAGGCAAAATTTGTAAAAAAAAAAAAAAAAAGATTCTTTTGACCACAAATATTGATAATTTTTAAAAACATGCTCAAATCAGACTTATTGCCTCTTTAATGTCATGACCAGAGGACTACAAGTCCCAATAATTCTGTCTTTTTTACTCATGTTTATTCATGTGTTTTATGAAATTGCACTGCCCCCTATCAAATAAACTAATCTAATCTGGCCTCAAGTAGAAGTATTAGTAAGCTGAATTCACAAAATTTCTACTTTATTAGGAAATAAATTTAATGAACAAATTATCTGTCATACATTTGTCATTTAAGGCAAAAACACAAAATTCCTCAATGTAGTTTCAGCCAACAAGAGTGACTTCTTGTACTTAAAATGTTTGGATCACTTACCTCAATTCAGCCAATTTGTTTAACCATGACTAACTCAAAACACAACTGACCACAACATTATGCTTATACAGTCTGGGTTGCTAGGGAAAAGTAATGACGAAACATGTTATTACAATAATTTTAGCATTCACTGCCTTTCCGCTTCCATATTAAGTCCCAGTATGAAATTATATATGTCATCCGAGCATTAGCCTCCTTTTCTCGGCTTCATTAAAACATAAACATATCTCCCATATTGATTGTGTCTGGATGTCTTAATCAGATCAGCGGAAATCCTGGTTTTTCCTCGTCGGGAAAGTACACTAAATGCCGAAATATTGATCAGAAATTTAATTGAGGTTGCATCGCTCTATTATTAAAGCAATCGGCCAGTGCGCGTCTGATTCTGATAGGCTGTGACATGAAAGGGGGAAAAAACTCCAAAATGTCTAATTCCTTTGATTTGCAAAGATGGTTGGGAAAGCGCGGTCTGTCCTAGGGCTTGTGGCGACACAGCAGCACTGCCCTGATCAATACCACCCTGTGATGGCTTTTGTATTGATTAGCAAAATGTGGGTTGATGAAGTAGGCTGAATGGGGCGGGTGGATGAGAGGAGAGGGGGGCTTTTCCTCTCTCATGACTACCCCAATGTAAATCCACAGACAGACGCTTTTTTCTGTCAACAAGTCATCACACATTTTACTTCGATATTGGGTGTCGTGTTTTCTGTGCGTTATTGGGAAGCCATTTGTCAAAAGGATATAGTGAAGGCAAAAGGATCTACGTAATGTGTCACTGAGAGCTTCAAAATACTAAAAAGATTTGGTCTGGGTAGTGGCACTTACTAATGATTGATGTTCAGTTAGCCCTGTCAAAAAAATAAAATGTATTTCTATAAATCTTTTCAAATATGTTGCTAACATTAATGCCTTATCCACCTTCTATACTGTCTAATTAGCTCTATGTTCATCTAGTGTGTGCGTCTGTGTTCCCCAGCGTTCTCAATGAAAGCCCCTCCTCCTCACTCTAATCCTTCGCGCTCATTGGCTGCTTTCAGGACATCCTCCATAATCCTGACCAATCCTGTCTTCTCCATATGCTCCAAGCCCCGCCCTCTTCTTCTTAAAGAGCCCCCGTGGTTTCAATGGAGCCCCAGTCCCGTCACTGGCAGCCCGTGTGCGCATCGCTCCACCTCCGTCTCTCTCTTATCCAGCTGTCCCAATCGCTTCCACACATCTAACACAACCATTTTTCTTTCCAATTCTTCTTAGCGTCTATTTATTCTCCTGCTCAATACTCAAACTAATATTTTTTGTACAGATTTTTGTGAGTTTATTCTGAGCACCTGTGCAGACTGGAGTTGTCCAGGCAGACGCACTCTTAATTTTGTGGAAGAAAGGAGAGAGAGAAGGAGGCAACACTCAAGAACTCCCAAGCAACTATTCTTTTCAAGATATGTGGATTCCCAGGAACTGAACTGTTAAACGCCCTGTTTTCCAGCTTTTTTCTCCTCCCCTGGAATGACAAAGGTGGACTGATGGATGTTTCCGAACTGTGCATCCCTGACCCCCTCTGCTACCACAACCAGTAAGTACAATTCTGATTATTTTATCTGACAAAAAAATGTGTGTATAGATTGATTTTTTCACTTATTTCTGTGATCCACAAATGGGACAGCAGCAGAGCTCGTAGTGAGAGTGGAGCCCCTCTGTCCCAGTACAGTGCAGGGTAGTTGAGGTCGTAAAGCGCCGTCCCATAGTTGTCTATCTGTGCAATAGGTTTAGCCCCTGCCACAAAAGACAGAGGATTATACAGATAAAACTCCATAGATAATCTTAGTACTTTTTACTTTCTATTGCAGTCTAATTAAGTGAGATTGACAGGACAGTTTAACAGAGATTTGCCAAAGGAAAACACACAATGACATTTATTTTATTTATTTCAAAGTCCTCAAACATGATATCGCGATTATGTTCTGAACACAGAGTTGACATGAGGTGAAAGGGGCCATATGTCTACCATCTATAAAAAGAAGATGTCTTTAGTGTCTTGCTCTTTGCATGCCTAGAAAGCTGCTTTTTTACTTAAACCCAATATGACTGGACTGGTTTTACTGGGATCCTCTTAATGTAAAGCCCTCGATAGGATTGGAGAGGTTTAACCTGCTTAGCACCTTTACAGCAGCAGGGCCAGCGTTTACATTTGAAAAAGTGCTTCAAGTAGAGATATCATGGCACAGCAGGCAGATTAAAAAGTCTAACTATTTTTTTTTTAATATAACTAATTGTAAGGTAGAAAATAAAAGAATACACACATGCAATAAATCTGTTACTTATTTTCTTTTCAACTTTTTTAGTGAACATGTAAATTCTGCCACTTTTTTATTCCACATTTTATGTTTTTCATATAGTTGTTTAGTCATTTGGTTGTATGTTTTAAAATGTTAAACGGATGGGGGAAAACCATTGCAGTACATTATATATACTTTTCACTGTATTTCTTGTACTAATTGTTTAAAATATAAGGGTTAAACAGTGACAGCAGGCATAAATTATTGTTTTAATATGTTCTTGTATAAAATGGGTTACTGTGCTGACATGCATAAAATATAAACAATTCTGACTCAAACTTTAGCACTTTTATAAAATTTTGTTTAACATAATGTAAGAACACACTTTTATGGACAATTTTAACAAACATAAAAATACTTTAACATTCTGTGACAATAATTAAATGTCCACATGCATTTCAGTACATTTATTTGCAGGAGAAGTATTATTTTAAATTAATATTTGATATTTCCACGTGAGGCAGATCTGCTGACACCTGTAGTAGTGGCTGCAGTGGCCGATGAGCTCTGAACCCTCAGGGACACCCTGCACGAAGAGCCCACACACATTCATCTATTGTACATTTAAGGATTTATCAATTCAGTTTATACATACATTTTACAATTTTGCTCAAAAAGTAAATATCAACAATAGGGAAAACTTTAATTTAAGAAATTGTTTCTTAATATTTCAGACTTAAGTCATTACATTAAAATAGGTCATGAATTTAAGTAAAACATTTAAAAACAAATATTCCTCACACATGGTTTAGTTATCTTCATCAGTCATAGGCAATTTTTATTTTTTTTTCTCTTTGTTGTTGTGTTGTTGCCAGAGCAGAGCTCTGTCCACACTCAACACACACAGGACACTGGACGTACAGATGAGAGCGACCTGAGATCTAAACTTAGTGCTGCACCTGACTGTGTCTGTCACCAAACACTGAGCATTGTTTCAACACGCATGCACATTTTATGTCATAATTTACACATATATTTCTTAAACACTCTATAATAATGAATGTTATTTAAACATTTGGTCATACATTTGTTTTTAATTTTGTATTTAAATTAGACTTATCATAAAAATATTGTTTTTTAAAACATGTAAAATAGTTTTTTGGCTACTCCAGAGGAGTCTATGAAGGCTTTATGTTGGGAATTCAATATTAGTGCTAATAGTTGTGACAAAGTTTTTGAGTTTTTTATTTAACTCTTGTGAAGTGTTGTGGACTATACAGTGCTAGTGATGCTAGTAGTCACTGTTATTGATGACCAAAGCTGCCAACAGTCCACAGTAGCATGACTCCATGTGTGGCCATTATAACAGCCTGTGATACAGAGATATGTGAGAGGGGCTGCTCTGCCTGTGGACGGGCTGCTCAGTGTGAATATGGCATTCACAGGACAGTCCCAGGATGACTCCCAATGAGTTTGTTTTATTGATCAAATAAAATGAAGAGATGCAGAGTGTCTAAGCAGAGCGTGGGTCAGTGGCAGGCTTAATTTAATGGGCCTCATCATAGCAGCGCGAGGTCTCACATTGTGAACTTAATTCCTCTTCACCACCTTCATTTGCATTGTGTCAATTGACCGGAGTGCTTACTGTATCATCTTGAGTCGCACTTGAAATTCAGCCCATGCCCTAATACCATTAGGCAAATGCAAAGTTGTGTCATTTACACATTTGGAAGAGCAGAGGGAGAAAAGCCAATTTGCACAGGACAAGAGCGGCTCGTGATTATCAGTGGACGTTATTACTGTGGTGAAGCAGACATTTGAAGGTTATGTTTCTGGCCAGTAATTGAAATGCAAAATAACATTAGGATCGATGGCCATCTCTGTTTATTTATGAAATCAATATCGAAACTGTCCCTCATGAGTCCGCCTGTGATTCCCAATGACGGCTTAAGTCTGTCCTCATTTATTCCCTGTGCCTCAGCCTCGCTCCTGTGGCTCTCTTTAAAAGGCAGTTAGGGGTGTGTTTGACTTTGCAGCAGAGAGCAATTTCCTCGAGGTGCAGGACAGTGTATGTAGATGGGGGTTGATACTCCAGGTACGCAGACATCCTCCATGTGGGAAATCGGTGCCGTTTTTTCCCCCTCCGAGCCATGACATTGAAGAGGCCATATGCTGAAAGTTGTGCGGTGAGAGGGGGACTGCGCCAAGGGGATGTGTGCACTCCAACTCTGTCAACTCTGGAGCTTTTGACTGTGAGAGGAATCAGAGAAATGTGATTGCCCTGGTATATGTTATGTGAGGAAAAATGGAAATTAAAGATAGGAGTGAATATAATGTCATGGCTTATTTAAGGATCACTATTTTACTTAAATGTTAAACAAATTCCCATAAACTAAAAAAAATAAATAAATAGGGCACATTATTGATTAACCTGATGGACCACTTGCTCATTTAACATCCAGAAACTTCATTGTCATTTGTCACAAGCAAATATGTAAATGTGATATATAAGAATGTGACAGGGACTTTTGCCCAAAAATGTCTTATTTAAGGACATAATAGTTCTGTAAAAGATGGATTATATCAAATTCAGATTATAGAAATGATTATATAAAACTTGGGCGTTTGTTTTCTAGAGTAATATATGAATCCATGTTTCCTATTGGCTGTTCTCACACTAGTGAATATATATTCTCGCTCACAGCATAAATCATGCTTTTAAATGTTTCCAATGCACTTTTTGATGACCTTCATTTGCTCACGTCTTGGGTGCTACTTAACACTGGGGCGACACTCGCTCGCCCCATTTTGCGGCTGGCGTGGGCATTCATTTCCCAGACACCCCGGCTGCACACTAACAGTATAATCTATGTGTCAGGCGGTAAGGGCCACTCAGTTTAAAGCTGATAGAGTTTGCCCCAAACAAGGACAGCCTATCATAGAAAGATTAATGAACTAATTTCATGCATGGCTCCTTGGCTCTGTCCTTCTGCGGCTGCTTCCATGTTCAACTGTGAGCTCAGCAACATGATTTACGCCGCGCTCATTGCTACGAGCTTAACCTCATGCTTAACAATAATATTTCCCCTCAGTGGGAAAATGCATAGTAAAGTATAAAGAGGAACGTTAACCCTTCATGTCCCCAGCCAAGGATACCATGAGGTCATAGTGATCGCTCACAAAAACAAATATGCGTGCGGTCTGGCTTTTTCGGCTAATTTATGGCGATGAAAATGCGCAGACAGGGAGGCATATTTCATGGTTTAGGAGGAGGTGTATTTGGGATTTATGTTGGGAACACAGGGGGATGTGCTGTGTGCCAGCTACAGGACAGGTGCCAAAATACACATGCGCTCACAAACATTTGGGATTTTGAAGCTGTTGGCAGGACACTCCCACCGCCATCACACTTTGGTATGAAAATAAATAAATAAATAAATGTAAGTGTAGAGCTTTGTTTGTAGGGCTGTGCAATTACTCTTTCTCTACTTATCAAATCGAAATCACAATATGAAAAGACACAATTTGCAAATTGCAAAGGGTACAGTTTTGGAAGTGAATAATTTCTTTCCACAATCAAAGTATTGTGTTTTATTCTCTCCATAGAAAACGCTAACCCTGTAGTTTAGATCTGTTCAAACGAGTTCTGAATTCTTGTATTAGTTTGTATTTCATTGTCACTTTTTGTTAATTCTTCTGGACGTCTTTAAAATAAGAACAGGATCTTATTATTAAAAACAAAATTACAAATCGCTTGGCAGAAAAATCACAATTACATATTTCTCCAAAATCCTTCAGCCCTCTTTCTTAATGAAGCAGTGGCCTAGTATGTGGTCGCACATTTTTATTCATTCAGTATTCTAATGTACTGGACTGAAATCTGTTGCTCCATACACAGAGGAGCGTCCCAAACAGAGAAGCCAGGTGACCTTCACGTCTGCCTGATGAGTCGACTTTGTTCAATTTTTCTGCACAGCGGAGCAAGCACTGGCCCATTAGATCCTGGGTGCATTGCTTTCACTTCGTGTGTGTGTGCGCGTGTGTGTGTGTGTGTACAGGATGTGTGGCAAAACAACCAATCACAACATCTTATATTCAACATTATGAAACTATGAAGCTATTTCTGTCTGTGCAAATTGGTGTTTTTGTACTATTATTTTATTTGGACAGATCCGAAAGCACCCATTAGAAATTTCCATTAGATGTAACAAAAAACATGTCCCCAGCGTTAGTGTGTGCTAAGTGTGGAATGAACTACTTTTTACATATGCGACGATGTAGAGGTCCTCAGGGAATCCCCACTCTCTGGCTGCAATGATGTATTAACTGTTGGCACGCCGCTCTCGCCAATTCCCTCAGATGAAAGGAAATATATGTTACAACAGACTATAGGTGCACCGTAACAAGATTTAATACAGACCCACTGCATCTGTCATAAGCCACAATACCCCCCAAATGAACATAACGTTGTATCTCGCCATCTCAACTATGTTAACAGTGCTGGCTGATTAAAAATGCATAAGGGGCGTCTGGTTTATTTTTTCATGCCTCATCTGGAACAGGAAGGAAGCAGGGGATCAATAGATGTGATCTGGGCCCAGGGGTAGAGGCTATCTCCTGCTCCTCTAAGCACCATCACTGTCCGTTTGCAGTTCACAGGGTCCCATCACACCACGACCTATGATTCCTATGATGATTTCTCAAGCATATTTCCAGGCAGAAGTAACAGAAATAGCAAGATTTTGATTTTATTTGTGTGTTGTGGAGTGTGTAGATATTGTAGAGTGTATGGTTATTTAAGCACCAAAGAATCTACAAATGGGAGCGTAACTGTCACCATAAATGCAACCAGTTTTTTTTTTCTGACAAGTATTGCATTTACCGCTATGTTTAAAAAGTAGATTCCTGTTCATTGTGCGCATGGTAAACAACTACAGAAGGATTAATTTTGTAGAGTAGAAACTGATAAATAAATTAATACAAGAATTCCATGAATGAAACATTTGTTGAGGTCTAAACAAGACTTTACTTTTAAAGAAGACAAAATTTTGTTCTTTACAGTAGACATTCAATGATCTGAATAATTACAGCTTTTGCAATTTCAGTTATACCAACTCAAATTGCAATTTTGATTTGATTGCAATATTTTTGAGCCTTAGAACAAACTTATTTGCAAAATAGGCAAGAAATGTATTGTATTTTTATGTTATTAATTTCAAAAATTTGTCAGGAGTATACTGACAGACCTGAACCAATGTTACAGATGTTATATGTAATATTTTAATGTCCACCATATGTATTGTGTTATGTGAAAGGCTTTATGTTACACCATCCTTTATTCCTTCCTCACTAAGTACAATGGCAGAATTACAAATTAAAGTGTAATGGTTTTGTGTTTAAGATTTTATTCATGTATAGTTTTCAAGCATTGAGATCATGTAGGAGACTCCTTGTAATCACATCAAGAGAAATAAAAGACTTTTGTTTTGGTTTGGTTTTATAACTGCTAATACTGGAGCGGGTGGTTTTCATCCATAACTCACATCTTCCATTACATATTCGTGAAGTTTATAATGAAATGTGGGATTAGAGAACTTAATCCTAGGTCAGCACCCCTTCCTCCACAACCTCTGCTTTAAATCCAGTGTAACCCAGCACCGTGCACAGACAGAGCACCCAGGACTATCGATTGGGTCATGTATTACCCATGATCTTCCATATGCTGCTGAGTGTAACACCTCTCTGTCCATTAACCGCCTTCTGCAGTTTCAATCATTCATTTACTTCTGGCACACGACCAATTGTGGCCATTGTTTGCAAGATGTATAGGGCATCTGTTGACAAGCTCGTTAGTTACCATTTTGCCTGGGAGAAAGAAGCCACTGCAGTATATCACTTGGCATTCCAGCACATTAATGGTTGTGAGTGTGTAACATAATCTATCAAACTCAGATAAACCAGTTATGTGCGCGACGACTGCACTTCATCACAGCCTCGCACTGTGAACAAGCGGTCGTGTCAGGGCAGGAGCAGTTCTCAACTTTTATTATATTCTACTTTTCTTTCTCTGATGTGTTTCTAATTAGGTAAGACTTTGTTAGACTGAATATATGAGTTAACTGTTGGACATCAGATCTTTTAAAGTAGTGTTGGTTTTGATGTCCTGAGTGCAGCTCTTGACATGCCTGATATGTTTGTGTGTATCCAGGTTGTTAAACAGAATGCCTGCAGAAGAACGGCACCTCACCTCCAGCTGTGGGTCCTATGTAAAAACAGAGCCCTCCAGCCCGTCTTCTTCTCTTGTTGACACGGGCAGTCACCACAGTCCCAGCGGAAACTCGGACGCCAGCGGAGGCTACATCAACGGTAGCAGCGGGCGCTCCCATGCGCTGGATTCTCCGCCCATGTTCAACCCGGGCATGCTGGGAGCTGGGGGGGCCTGTCTACGCCGCTATGAGGAGTGTGCGGTGGGCGTGGTGGACGACTCACCCATAAAGTGCGAGTACATGCTCAATGCCATCCCCAAGAGGCTGTGCCTGGTGTGTGGGGACATCGCCTCGGGCTACCACTACGGCGTGGCCTCCTGTGAGGCCTGCAAAGCTTTCTTCAAAAGAACAATACAAGGTATTTCCTTTACTCACCTGAGCGACTCTGTGCGCATCAGCATAGTAATGTGATGGTGCTGTCAGTATCTATGTAAAACTGCACCAGTCACCATTGCTGCTATGAAAAACACAGCTACATACATGAATATTTGAAAGCAAGGTGAAAACTTTTTATCCTCATTTTATGGTCAGTCATGCACTGCTGTGTGTGTAGAAAGGTCTACAGCAGAGTTCAGGTCTACAGCAGAGTTAAGGATATAACCATGCTCTTATTATTTAAGGGAAAACCCCAGATTGAAAGGTGTTTGTTTGCAGCATATAATTGTTTCCACCTTGTACAGTAAACAGCAGTGTGTGACTTTGCATTGTCCCACACACATGCCTTCGCTCTTTCACAGAGGACAGGCCCATAATGAACCTAATCTGTCCGTCATTCGTCCCGAGCCTCGGGAGTTTCAGTCAATAACAATCAGTGTTGGGTAACTGTAATTAAGAGCCAGCATTTCATTGGGAGAAAGTCAAGAAAAGTGGGAGGTGTGGATCTGTGCTGTGCCCCAGGGCCCTGACAACACCCCCCCTCCAGAGGCAGGACAGGGGCCAATTAGAAGCTCAGGCACGTGTGTTCGGGGCCGGAACAGCACGGGGAGACGCAGAGGACTCCTCTAAATAAAAGGCAGTGGGCGAGGGACAGGACGTGGTCATTCACTGAAAGGAGAAGGAGCTTTAATGGAATGGTAATCAGGGAGGGGGTCCCGGCCCCGCTAAAGGAGGAGGACAAGGAGAGGTCCGGCTTGAGTGGAGGGGTGCGCGTGGATAATAGCATGGCATAATAATATATCAAAATTTAGAGGGAAAATAAGAGAGGTTAAGGACGGATATTAGAGTGGTTGAAATGTCCTTTGAGGAATAAAGGTGGACACAAGACCTGATTAACTAAGAGGCTATACCGACAGTGAGCTTTTAGAGGCAGGCAATTTAAGACTATTGTGACCAGGAAGCTCCTATTCACCACAAATACACACATGACACACACAATGTTTAGTTTGATATTTTGACATGTTTGCTATGAAGACCAAGAGCAACAGTCTTATTGAGTTGAGTAGAAAATTTGCAATCAATCTATTTCCCTGGTGATCCAAATGTTTAAAGAGACATCTCCAAAAGTAGGCAGTGTGTGCGCTATGTCAGTTGTCATCAAGTCGTTTGTATTGTAGATTAGAACTGTGTCGACTCTAATACACTTTTATTTAGACATTCTTTTAACATTGTTGAAAGCGAAAACGAACATCTATCTACTCCTGTTATTATTGATTATATAGAAATGAAGCCTAATTTAAAAAGTAATAGAAGGAGAAATTATGTCAGTATTCAGCATTTAATGATGTTTTGTGCTCATCTTGGATTATAGATTTTAGATTTTCTGAAAGTAGTTTTCGTATTTATATATCATCCAAAACTCTTTTAATGCATTGCTGCAGCTCTCTGCGTTCACTGCCCTCTCTCTCTCTCTCACTCTCACTCTCTCTCTCTCTCGCTCTGCCAGCCTGCTGGCATGGTGCCTCTGCCCCTCGCTGTGCATGTGACCCCGCTGGCACCACTGATGCCAGGGATCCTGACAAATGTTGGCACCTTCTCCTTGACCAACACCAGGTTGTATGTGTGTGCAGGCAGCGCTGGCAGCTTCGCAACACACAACACCTGGTTTTCTGTTTTTAGGTCCCATTAATACTTCTCTGGAACAGCACATTGTTTAAACATTCAATCAAGGGATTTGGATGCTTGGGAGCAGGGATTTGTCATTGGATTCTCAGGGTCATATTAACTTTTGAAGTGAGCGCGTAATGATCCGAAACAAAAATGTTAACCGGAACTTGGGGCTGGGTTTTAGTGGCAGCAGACTCAATATGTCTGCTTTTCTGTTTTTGGAGCTGAGTGATTAAATTCCATAGGACCAAATATTTCCCAATCGAGCCGAGGAGCGGTGAGACACACTTGAATAATACATCGGGCTTTGCTACATGATAGGGCAGCCTCCCATGGTCTACAGCAGGAGAGCATTATGCAGAGTGGGGGCTATATGTCCATCTTATAGCCGCTGTGTTGTTGAGGGAGGGCAGCTTTCCCATCATGCTTTAGGTGAAGAAGGATGAGTCGTAGAGGGGTCGCGGTGCGCTCTGGGAGAGGACGTGCTGCATTAATGAAGCTAATTTGTCTGTGAATCAAAGTGGGGGTGGGACAGGCGAGCGGGGAGCTGCTTTTTACATGTCCCATCAAAATGCCACTAAACCCCCCTCTCCTTCAGCAGAGTCATGTGGGGTCACCTTGGGACAGGTGTCTGTGTGTGGCATTTCATTTACCGCCTCTTTCCATTAAAGCAAATGTCTTCTTTTCTTTATTTTAGACTGTTAAACAAATGACATTGTTTTTATTCGGTTTCTACAGGGAATATCGAGTACAGCTGTCCGGCCACCAACGAGTGCGAGATCACCAAGAGGAGACGCAAGTCGTGCCAGGCCTGTCGCTTCATGAAGTGCCTCAAAGTTGGCATGCTCAAAGAAGGTGAGGGTCCAATTCCACTGATGTCCCTTTTATTTCTGTATTTATTTATTGAGAACAAATTTACAACATCGTTTCAGGGCACTTAACTATAATAATAAACCACTTTGCAAAAGCACTGGTGATGGCGAAACTTGAAAATTACCACAAAAATACCTAAATCTTTAGCTGTACAATGTGATTCAAGTAAACAAAGTCACTATCCTACTGAATACATTATTAATTTAAATACACTTTTATCCATGTAAAATACATGGTCAAGCACTATGGCAACATTGTTGAATTCCTTTGCAAATTATCATATATTGCCAACAATGTCCTTCACCATTAGTATTTTTATCGCTGCAAATGAATCTTTTAGAAAATATCTATGATGGATTACAAAGGTTGTGTGGATGCCTCAAGTATTAATTTGTAGATTTTTTTCCAGTTTTCATTCTTAGTCGGAATAGTAATATGCTGTCTACTAGGGGTGCGACGGGTCCGTTTCTACAAGATGAGACATGTCACAAGATTCAGTCCATGAGAATGAGACAAGTTGAGATTTTGATAACATTTTTAATAAATTGTTCAGATCACAATTTTGGCTTCACAATTTTGGATTTATTTAATTGCTGTCATTGAAGCACTGTTTGTTTTGGTATTACAGCTTCTCAAGAGGAGTTACTCAGCAAAGTTAACCCTTTTTTATCCAAGGCAAATGTAAAAATATGAGGAAAATACTCTCACAAGATAATTTTTCTCATGTGTACACAATCTTGGCAGTTTTATCTCACGAGTTATTGTGGCATGAGATCTTGTTCCACCAGTGTTATTATTATACTATCTACCTATTTAGTTAGGGCCTTCAGTTCAGTTTGAAGAATCTCCTTCAGTTTCAAAGCATATTCACTCTAAAAACTGTCTTTTTACTATCTATTAAGCAATACTGTATTTAAATGGTTGTTTTGCCTAAGTGTGACTGTGGGTTTCATTGGTCAGTGATGGGAGTTACTATTGGCTTGAGGGAAACACATAATGACATCACCACATCTTCTCTTACCCCTCACACATTGGTCAGCGCGGGAGGCTTTTACCTCAGCCAACGGGGCAGAAAGTTGCTGAGTTGGCTGTTCCCCCGTAGCCCGTCCCAGATCTGTAACTGTACTCTAAAAAGCCCTGGCTGTTTTTCCCCTAGACTCCTGTGTCCCCTGTGAGCTGGGTGCCTCTAGCTTCGCACGCTCACTCTATCTATCTCCCTGGCCCGCTCCAGTCGGCCATATTGATCCGCTAAATGCTTTCCGAACACACCACCTCACTTCCTGCACGTGTTGTTTCTCCTCCTCCTCTGAGACCTCGGGGAGTACTCTCAAAGATAGATTTTTGTCTTATTTTTCAAAGGAAGTATTTTTTTTAGCCTCGTGAATGTGTACAGCAGACAGGGGTATTCGCAGCGTAAGAAAACAAAACAATTATTATTAGTTACAATTTGTTTACAACCCAGATTCTCAATGCATTTATCATTTTATATTACAGATGAAGTTGCAATACTTTTGTTTCAGTGTTTATCTTAATTCTAGCATGTTTGGCCAGTTACCATAGCAGTAAACTCATCAAACTTTTATTAGAAGTAAAAATATTTATAAACATTTTTAAATATTGATAAAGAAGAGATATTATGCATAAACAGCTTTTAAGAGCTTTTAGCCATGTAATTGTTTCCCTTCTTATTTACCCATTTCAAGTTGTATTTAGAGTGGTTCATGCAGGTTGGAGTAATCTTTATTCTCTTGCTCTGCTTGGAAAATTTGTTCACATACCATAAAAGGGCAGGCGGAAATTAGCAATGCAGTTTTTAACCGATAGTGTCTCCTGAATATTGCAATCAAAATGTCAAAAATAAATGATATAGCAGACAAACACTAAATGTCTTCTTTAAACATTGTACTCAATGTGTATTCTCCTTGTATATTCACAATTTTTTTATACTAAAACTCATATGTGGAGATTTCAGTGTCTCATCTTTGGAATAGACTATCACATAAGGTTAAAGTACATATACGTTGTATCTGAAAGAGGATCCTTGCATTCTGAGAACTTGTTTATAGGCCTCCATAGAAACGCAAACACTCACAATATACTTTATATAAACTGCGGTCGTGTCGTTTTGTCATCTTCTGCCAGCTCTAAACCCAACACATCTTGTAATAGAAGCAAGGGGCAATTAAATGCAGTGTGTGGTAGTAACACAATATAGGAACACGATTGCTAATAGAATTCCCAACATTCACCGCATGCTAATGTATCTCTGACAATAAAAGCTCAGCTCTTGCGTCCCTTTTTGACACTATTTTTTTACAAGCGTCTCGTCTTGACATCTTCATCCTGCCCCACATACTCCACACTGAGGTTTTGACTTGTGGCCAGACAAAAAATAAGTTGCAACTATTAAGGGAAAACAGCGTGACATTGTGTGCGTGGTGTGCCCGGCTTTAGCCACAGACCCATCATCGCGAGACAGAGGCAGATTTCAACATGGCTGCCTCCACCACCTGCTGCTCACCGCACAGTAGGCCCTTCTCCAAAAGTGATGGCATTCAATTAAAGGGAAAAGGGACATTTAATCGTTGCATAGTCCCGCGCCGTGGCCTGGCTGGCTCTTTGATCGGAGGAGCAGTGGGGGACTCAGGCTTGCCCCAATTCGTGTAATGAGATCGCAGTAGAACAAGTGTCCGAAAGCCTCTCCTGGAAAAGAAATCATCGCTGCTGAAAAATGAATGCAGGTGTCATGTAAAGCTCAGTCTTAAATGTAGCTCTCCTAAAATAAGATGTCTGTTACTCACTGTATGAAATGATAAGAGGTAACGATTAGTCTTTTGGATGAGGGACGAGATGCCTGAGTATGGAAATAAAGAAGCAAAGTGGGATCTGATCTGATGTTATCTGTACTGGATATCCACTCTGCTCCAGCGAAGATATTTTACAAACTAATGTCTTAATTAATCTGTTAAACACTGTGTTGAACTGTGATAAAATGACGAGTTGTATAATTCTTTTGCTTTGTAAGAACCAAGTTTTGTTGGCATTTTGAGTTGGAGAATATTTTCATTGTTTTATTATTTTTCACCACATTGAGCAAAGGTGATTTCTTTTGTTATTCAGTTTGCTGTGCTTATTTTAAACACATCCTGGAGCATTTTCTTTTGAAAAAGCACAGAAATATAAACTGCTAACTAAAGCAAAAATCACCAACACAGCATTTCAGAACATGTTTACAGAGATTTAAACTATAAATTTATAGATTTTAATTCTTGGATGTGGGATGTGACACCATCTCGGGCTGTGTTGACTGTGTTTTTTCTGTCTGTGGCTGTGAGAAGTGATGAGTCTTAAGTGAAAGCATGTAAGATCACCTCCGAGGCCATTTAGGCGGAGCATGCTACTCTGAAATATAAAATTATAAAGTGCCACCTGCCATCGCTCGACCGAGGCCTTAACACCTGCTGCTCATCAGCTGAACTGCACGACCACATTTAAGCTGCTTCAGTCTCTGTAAAAACACCAAATATTCACTTTAGAATAGACCTGTCACGATAACAGATTTTTGCAGTGTGATGTATTGCTGAAGTAAATATAGTGATATTATGGAAATCAAACCATAAAGCAGCATTATCCATCAAAAAGTATTCTAAATGTACAAAATTGATTAAAAAAAAAAAAGTGAACTGCAATAAATAAATAACATAACATAACATGAATGCAACACTTTAGTAATTAGTTTGTGTCTATAATGAGTAATAGAAGTTCAGAATTCAATCATCTACAGCTCAAATCTCATCATGGTACAGAAAATTGACCAAATAGAGATAAATGCATATGAACCTGTGTCTAAAGTGCAATTTTCGACACAGGGTTTGTGCACTTCAGAGGCTGATGATACCACTGAAACTCAAAAACGTCTATCACACTGAAATATAAAGCTTAGATGTGGAACTTTTCAAAGATCACTGATAGCCCATGCCACCTTGAATGAGTCCAATTTTAGTCTGGCTCATGGACTAAAAGAAAAAGTACCCCTAAAACTGACTCTTTCATCTGTCATGTATTGAACAATAAGTCAATATAGTAATTATCGTGACAGGCCTACCTTAGAATTGTCATATTGCTGTGTTAAATCAAATGTGGGTGGAGCATATTGAGTCTGACAGCTCGCTTTAACTACTGTGCTCAGTGGTGGTTAGGGATGGGTTGACAGACGGTTGCTGTTGAGGAGCAGGGGCCTGCTTGGTGACCCCTTAAAAGTCCAGCTGAGACCGATAAAAGGTCACGAGTCCGGCGGAAAAACTCCCTCGTAATTACAGCCCGCGGAAGGTATGGTGTCAGCCGCTAGTGCCAGGAGCCTGCGCCCGCGGCTAATAGCAGCGCTAATAGCCCCTAGCATCACTCCACACACTGCTAAATGATGCAAGAATTTAGAAAGTGATTAGCGATTTTACTTTTATAAAATTGTCTCATTTAGCATTTTAATTCTGCATGCCACTCAAATGTAGTGGTACGATTAGTTAATTGTTTTGTTTTATATTTGAAGTTTACTTGAAGAGTTTTGTTATTGCATTATTGTGTTATTATGAAAGCCTATTCCCTTTTTCAATAAATAATTAGCAGTTAGTTTTTATTCCAGTGCCACAATAGCCCTCAGCTGTTATCCACTGGCAGTGTTCACACAAATGATGCAATGATTTAGAAAGGATTTTGATAAGATCTTCAAAATGGCTTTTGGATTTATAAAAATATTTTTAGGCTTAGTCAATGTTTGATATATATTACCTTGTTGCTAATTGCTCCATGTCACTAACTAGCAATCAATGAACATCATAATCTCATAAGTGATGCAAGAATTTTGAAAACTGTTACGAGTTTGGATATTTTCAGAAATACTTGTTTTTAGATAATAGCAACATCAATCATCTTAATAGATTTTTTCCAGATTTGTATTAACATATTATTTATTTAACATATTTGTTTATTGCAAGCTCCAGTGTTTGCATGTTGCCAGTTAAACATATCTTCTTTTCTTGTGGGCTTTTTCTGACACTGCTATAATGTGGTGGGATGAATACAAGCTGCCAGACTATTTTGGCAACCTACACCAGTGTCTCGCCCTGGCCCGACCACAGATAGGGATCAGCAGTCTTTCCTGAGAGAACGTGGCTACCGGGGTAACGTTACAGCCTTATTTTCCTCCGGCCACATACACAAAAGATTAGTAAAGCCATATCCAATATCACAGACTGTCAGGTCCCCTCTCAAATCAATAGGCTCAGATCAGAAACCAATCCATACACTACATTACGTCATCGCAATAGAAATAAAGTCGTACAGTTATAGTTAGTTTAGGCCTGACTGTTGTTTATCCAAAAGTGACTTGCTCTTTGACCCTTTGCAACTTGATTCTTGCATGTAGAGTAAACTACTGCATGTAGCGGCTCATGTGAGGGCCTTGTTTGCTTTTTAGTGTGTAAAAGAAACCACGGCTACAGCTGACCCCTGCCCACCCAGATCCACCACTGTGGCTGTCCTCACTGTCTGGCAGGTGACAGGGACGCTAACATATGTTCCACTCAAGATGGGGATTTAGCAGTCTGCAAAGCAATGCTATGATATCCACTGCCAACATATTTTATGATCATGCAAGACAAATGGATGCGTTTGGCCAATTTGAAATATTGTAGAAGGAAGTCCCAGCTGTGCAGATGGTTTTATATGCACACAGTTGTGGTCATAAGTAAGGCCCCATGTGGAGATGCCATTTTAGTCATGAAAGTTATGAAACATTTAATACAAGATAAAGAGCAGAAAGCCGATGTGCAGATCTTTCAGGGAGGGCATCCTTGTACAACTCCAAATGCTTCCATCTACTCAAACAGCCCACCCACGATCTGCAGCCCAATGCCTTTAGCTTTACACTTGTATCATAATGTTACACCACTACAAGTGGACTAGATGTCTGCTGGTACATGCTGGATCACTGTTATTATTCCATTTAAAATAGGATGTTGCTAATCTTCCTTTGGCACCGAAGTCAGGCCTAAAAGATTCTGTAGAAAGAAGTGCCTCTGACAGGTGAAGGGGCTGAAGAGTTGTGAACATTTTGAATGTGAAAGTGAGGCTTTGGTTGCAATGATCACTCTGAGAAAACAAGACTCACAGTTTTTCCACACACTGTTGAACACACATGTGGACACACACACACAGATAAGTCTCTGACACAAATCTCAGCTTCACCCTGAACTGTGCTGTGAGATCTGAACCTCATAACGTTCACTGCTGCACATTCCTGCAGCCTGTGCCGCGCTGTAGCAGCCAACACCCGTAAAACATAAATGTTTTTGAGATCTGAGCGGCCGCTGGCTCCCATGTCACCGCTGCTCTCTGTCATGGTTGAACATGCCGCTGTGGTTTGGTCCTGAGGTGTGGAATGTGTTGCTGACAATGACACAAGCCCTTCTCCCCCCTCTGTCCCATGGCCTCCCTCTCCGAGGGGCCTAGTCCAGCTGTCTTGTTGTGGTCAGATTCTGAGTAGTGCTCCGTATCACATGGGGAGGGGATAATCCCACACGGGGATCAGTGACTGGCCCGGGACACAGCCTCCCAGGAAGGAGCGCTATACCCAATGCTCCACACTCAGATAAGGAAAAAGAGACTGAAAGAACAGAAAGTGACAGGAAGAAAACTGAGATGTTGCAGAAAACGATCCTTTTATCCCAAAAACGGCAGTCTTATCCTCTTCCTTGTTCGTCTCAGTCTCCGTGTGCTCCGCTCAGGGGAACTGTAAACTGAGCCTGGCTGCTACAGAGCTCTTAATTCTTGTCAGCGCTTATTAATTATGGGCCAGTTGGATGTTGCGTTCAAACGGCCTCAGACCCTGGATTCCGTGCTCTGGCGGTTGGGTCACTTGTCGCTCGTCGCACCACATGAGTCCAGTGTGTGTGAGCACAGCGCTCCCACAATTCACTGTCACTTAGTCTGACAAGTATGAATGCAAGGCAACACCTGCTTTGTATAGTTTTGCATTTACTCACTCTGCACCGCTTTATTAGGCCTTTGTGTGCCATTAAATAGAGGAGCCACTGAACAGATTTAATATTGAGAGTACATGCACAGTTTCCTGACGCATAATTTATAATTTTAAATTTACCTTAACCAAGAGTAATGGTAAAAACAAGTGAGGCTCCATCTTTCACAAAGTGGTCCTTGCTGCCTAACTGACTAATTAAAACAACGACCACATGTGTTCGGAGAACAAGAAGTCTATTTGCAAAGCTTATTGATTACTTTAAGGCGTACAAATGGAAAGCAGTGTTAGGAGAGGGGCTCTCGATTTAGCTTCAATCTGCCAGGCATAAAATGATCTCAGTGTGTTTGCTGGGAAGAATGAGCTCCCTCTGGGCATGCTGGGTAATTAGGTTAGTGGATAGTCAGTGTCAGGAAATTGAAAGACCATCCTAATCGGATTCTTTTGTTTCCAGGGGAATCAAAGGAATTTATATGAGTCACTGGGAAATCTCACACGACTCAATTCCACTTGACCATGTAAAGTCTGTTTGCTCTCCCTCGGAGCTCAAACAAGTTTTAATACGGCCGTGTGAAGGCAGCGCACAGGACATGATGTGGTCTATGTCCTCTAGGGCGCACTCCGATAATCCCACATATGTCCCGTTTGTATCCTAACGAGATACTTAGGCGTGTGCACTCACATCTAGACGTTGTCCTGCCTTTAAAAGGTGACACATATCTCCAGAGTCCTCTGTCCAACTTCAGACCAATGGCAGTCCAAAAAATATTACATTTGAATCATTCACTCATTTTAATATGTGAATATGTGAAAATGCAAACAGAATCTGATCTTATGTTCAATTTTATTATTTGTGATGTATTATTTCTGCAGGGGTTCGCTTGGATCGGGTACGAGGAGGGCGACAGAAGTACAAAAGAAGACTGGACGCAGAGAATGGCACCTACCTCGGTCTCAATATCCCCCCTCCTGCTAAAAAACCATGTAAGTCAAAGTAAGATTTTATTTCACAGTTTTGCTTTAAAACATTTTCCACACAGACTCTGTTTTCACCTTGCTTCACCTTCATCAGATTTATTCCTTGTTCACTTCATCTACTGTACTTTGCATTTTTTGATTTAATCTTTTTGATCAAGTAAAGCTGTGATGTATCTCTTCTCAGTGACAAAGATCGTGTCTCATCTTTTGGTGGTGGAGCCGGAGAAAATCTACGCTATGCCAGACCCCACCATGCCCGACGGAGACATCAAAGCTCTGACCACTCTGTGTGACCTGGCCGACCGCGAGCTGGTGGTCATCATCGGCTGGGCTAAACATATCCCAGGTATGGAGGCATGCTAAATGAATCTGGTATAGACTGTACACTTACACATACTGTTTGGTACTATTGTATTAGGTATATAGTATGTTTTAAATGCTAATTATATCTTACCTGTTAGAAATTGTACATGTTTGCAAGGTTGGTAAGATTTGTTGTATTTGTTATGCAGATCTATAACAATGGTCTATCCATAAACTCATACAAGTAGTAATGACAATTAAATTATTTAAATAACATCAGTTTTATAATAAGAAAAACTACAAAAAAATAAAATACATTGTGCACTGAAATATAGAGTATATGGGAACTGAAGAATTAATAAAATTTAAGAAAGTGAACACTCTAAATAATCTAATTCTAACCTCTAAGTATTTATTGTGTGTTTTACAAGAAAATGAACACAGATTAATCAGTAATTTGTTATAATTAATGTTCTTAGCTTTTCTTCCAATCATGACTCCTGGTTGCCCCCCTCCCCTAATTTGCCTCAGTGATACAGTAAGGGGATTATAGAGTATTGGTAGCTTGCATAAACAGCCCCCTCACAGATTCATGCTCACACACAAGATAATTAACATCTGCTACTCATCTACACCTGGGGGAGAAGCCAGTCCCATATTCTGAAATCTAATCAATAAAGAGCATCTGAAGACTTTGATTTGACTGGCTGGGGTGGCAAAGTCTGGGGGCCCGGGTCCGCCCCTATGTCAATGTATTCCATTTCAATCCCAGACTTAAAGAAAGCGATCCTCTTACTTACTTAAGGACACTACAAAGGGCCTGTGGGCGAAATTGATTTATTTAGGGAAACACTGACAGCTTTTCTTAGGTCTTGTTAACAAATTCTTGACTAAGACTTGTTATGTAAATGCATTCAAAGCTCCTTTCTGCCCTAATTTGCTGAAACAGACATTTTAGATCCAAGTAAATGAAGAGTGTGAAGTCTGATTCAGCTCAAATGTATGCACTCTATTGATCCAATTTGGTGTGTACAAAATGTTGATAATTAATTTAATTACATTAGTTTAGGACTTTTTAATTCAATTGATTTTTAATTTTGCCATTGATTAATATATTAAATATTCATTCATTAATCAATGAAGTAATCAGTCTAGAAAATGCATGCTGACACCAGTTTAAAATATCAGTCAGTGTGTAGTGTTTACATTTAATTATTTAATTTAACAGTCTCATGCAACATTTTAGCAGCATTTAAACCAAACAAATAAATACATATATATATTAAAAAAACATGTCAAATGCGTATACTATATTACCAAGATATCAATCTAAGCATTATAATATAAATGATTCTTTTTAAACTACATTATATTATGGACATGGAAACCTTAGTCAAATTTAAAGTGTTTTAAGTAACTTTTCTGGTTGAGAATTCACCACCTGCTTGTCTTTGTGGAGATGATATTGCTTTACCTGGAATGCTCCATATGGCGTTAGACTTGTTGTGTCATGTCACATCCAAGGAGACAAGCAGGCCAAGTTACAGGTCAGATCTGTGGAGAAGCGACCTGCTCACAGTTAGAATGTTTTTTCTTAATATCTCAGACCAGTGGAGAATCTGGTATTGGCCTAATGTTATAGTGTGAGGTGCTGTGTCATCATTCTGAGAAACAGCTGAAACATGGACAAAAGGAGCATCCCTGACCCAAATGCACACTTTCTGCTCTGACCTGTTTTCATTCAACAACATGACTCTATGTGAGCTGCGGCTGCACTTTTCACAGCTTTGCACATCATGGACTCAGAACAGGATATCATTTGAAATCAAGTTTGCTTTGAAATTTAACACTAAACACAAAACCCTAACTTTTTTTAACCCAGATATTCATTGCCCACCCATACTTATTACATAACTTGATTTTGTTGTAATGACATTTTTTCAGAACAATTTTAGATTGTAAGATTTCCCTTTTTATCTGGGCTTTGGACAGGTATAAAGACACACTGCTCTTTGTAGCTGATAAATAGACTGGTTCCCACTTACGCAATCATCAGATATTCATCAGTGCTAAAAAAAAGTCACATAAACAGGAAAAAAAAGAAAGTAAATATCTTAATCTAGCCTCTGTCAGAACTAGTATAAGACCACATGATAATATTAAAGACACTACTATTATTTTGTGTGTTTACTGTGGTATTGAAATCAAGAACCAAGCCTATTCCTTAGTATCAAAAGTATCTTGTTTAAGAGATCAACATTATATGGATTGTTCCTGTTCTTTTGTCATATTTATCTTGAGTTCATTAGCCCATGCGATAAAAAGAATCTCACTATTATATTTCCCCGTCTCAACCTCTGTTCCATTTCCCATGTCTGGGTATTGATCCACATTGATGTATTGGACGCTAAGCTAAGTCCCTGCCTGGCATATTGAGTAGTTACAGATCCTGGTAACACTCGGGGGACATTTTACCTGAGGCCAGAGGGTCACAGTGTCACCCCGAAACGATTAAGACAAAAGGGGTCCCTACAGTTTAAGCGTCCCCTCCCACCATTCCACCCTTCGCCCGCTGCACAAATGGCCTTAACGATGAGGTAATAAGAGTCCTTACTGCTTATCGCTCCATTAATGCAAAAGTCCTTCAGACGTGAGAGCCGTCGCGAAACAGGAAGTGCCTACGGTTTTTGTTTTGGTGAAATATATGTTATATATGTTGTTCACTTTGAGGGGTAAAAGTGAACCATTAAGTTTAAGCACTAACTAAAAGTATTTACAGACATAGCTGAAGGATCCCATTCATTTTAATGCTACACTTTCTCTTCGCGGCTGTCTTTCCATCTCAATCCCGGTCTTGTTCTCCCCAGACTGCCCCTCCTGCTGCTGCTGCACTCCTAGGCCCTCTAGTCTCATTATTACCTCTGTCTTTTTATTAGGCCCATTAGGGCTCTTAGGAGGCCTGTAATGATACTAAATGAATAGAGAGTGAACTGCTGTCTGTTTTAGACCCAGCTCTCAATGACAGCTTCAAGCTTCACTGCCAGCCACTCAGTCTCTTCATGCCACTGAATAGGGATTCAATTACTTATCTGATTTGTACCTATACTGTACTCTCCACTCCTCCAGCTGTTTTTTCTGTCTTCTGCAAATGCACTGGCCTCACTCAAGACTTTCAAAGTATTTTAAAAGCAATTGCTATAAGAACATATGGACTGATACAAATAATACAATGCAATAGCCTCCCTGTTCACTTACAATAGCACTGACAAAATATTTAGTACTCTAAAAATCTATCTTCTCAATTACAGTTACCTGACTTTATTTATATAAGAACAACTACTGTGCAATGTCTTGAGGAATTTAAAATGTTGTAAATGTATCTGGGAATATGCTTTTTAATACCAAATGTGAAACCTAGAGAATATTTCATTCTTTAATCTAGCAAATCTCACACTTAGTCATGTTGAGCAAACCTTTGGCAGTACTTTTTCTGCTGAGTTTCCTTGTATAGCCTATGGCACCATTTTTCCTTCACAAATGAATGTTGAAATCTGAAATTCCTTCTGTGTGTGTGCTCCTCTGTGGCATGTTACTGTAGCTTTATTGTAGAGCTCAGTTCACAATTGAATATATATTTTTGTCACAGATTTCTGACAACTACATATGCCCACACAAAATATTTATTCATTATAAGATTAGACTATATTGATTATTTGAACATGATTGGATTACATTTTGATGCAGCTTACAGTATCTACATTTTGTTATCCCGTAGTCCTCCCATCCCCCGACTAGGCATGTACCGGATGTCCTCCATCAACTGTCTGTTTGTCAGATCTGAGGCTTGGATCGATGCCCTGTTCGCATTTGGTGGAGTGATTACAATCTACTAATCAATGACACCCCCAGCCCTCCTTTCTCTCCACCTTATTCTCTCACCCCCCTTGCCCCTCCATTTGCTTGATAAGAACTGTTGGAAAGGGCCCCTTTTAAGTCAAGCTGCCCCATTCCCATCCAAACAAGCTCAGATTTAAGTACGCACAGCCCTAGGTTCAAGGCACTGGTCAATAGCGTCCAGTCACGGAGCTATTATTCACCACAGAGGGGCAGGGGCATTGTGCAGGTGAAGCCCTTTCAGGTGTCTGTCTGTTTGATGGGGACCGACCTCTCCGGGACGTCCGGGATGAATCCAGGAGTTCACAAGGTTAAATACTTCACAGATCATATTCAGAATATACTACCGTATTATGTGCAAGTTCATTTATATTATTTGTTTTTATATTCCTTAAATCAGATCTGCAGATTAATTTGGCATAGATTTTATGCAAGGTGCCCTACACTGCAAAAATATTATACTATCTAGCCTTGCTTAAAATGACTTTAATCAGGATTTGAGCCTATTGACGAGATAGTTTATATGAAGTGCAATATTACAAGATAATTTAGTTTAAATAAGAATATAAATAGGACAACTAATTTTTTCATACATTGTTGGATAATGTGGCATAAAAAAACCTAATGAATTGATCTAGATTAGGCACCAGTACCAATACTGGTATCAAATATCCAAAAATATCAGTCCCATCAATATCCTGGTTGGGCCTTTTTTTAATAAGACTATATTTATTGGCAGTAAATTTGTATTGTTTGAGCTTTTAGTACAAGGTTGCTCTGTAGTTACATGAGAGATAAATAAGACATAACACATTTTGTCATACAGTATTTGTTGTTTTAAGGAAAGGATTTTAGTTCCTGCACTGGTAACTGTTGATATGGGGTATCGGCAAATACGTAAAGCCATAGTATCATTAATGTATTCTAGTTTCTGCTTCTCTTTACACCTCAAAATAGATGTTTGACCAGTTGACCAGTTTAATAGAATGTATTTTTACTGGCCCAAAACATCACCTTTGACCCTAACATCTTAAACCTCTTCTCACGCCCTGTGGTTGCTCCGCTAACTTTATAAAATGGACACTGTAGCAACTGGAGTCTACAGTACACTTACAACTACAATTGCTATTATCTAAAAATAGGTTTAAGTTTGTAAGATAAATTGAATTGCTTTGCTATAAATAAAGTTATAAGTGTGTTCCCTAATTACAAAGAGTATTACACTAATTTATAAAGCAGTCAGTCACAACAACAACACACCAATTACCAGTGATTTGTCTATAGTAGTACATAAGTGCAGTAATATCATATAATACCTGTATGTGTTTTAGGTCTGTTTTTACACATGACCTAACCTTTTCTGTTGGGCACTGTTTATCATAGTGGAGTTGCTTGGCTCATGTTTCAAAGGCCTATCCACATGACAGATTTATATTCTCCCCTTAAGCCGGTGCATATGCAGTTGTCAGCCTGTGTTTCATGTGGGACTGTGGAGATTCTACAGTATAATATAGTGAGCCCATAAAACACATGGAGGACCTGGGAGTGCCAATTACAGCACACTGAAGCTAATGGGCTACGCTAATACCCCATCAAGTGTTTACATTGTGAACACACTACAAATGTTTAAAGAAGACATTGTATGCTGTTTCTGTGTATTTATTATAAAACTATAACATTTTGTGCATTTTAAATAGCAATGTTGATCTAACATGGCTTAAAGTGGTAATATTATACTATTTTCTGATCTATTTGTTTAATGTTGTTTCCTCTTGACAAACATATCTGGAGTTGTGTTTTGTTTCATTCGTACATTTTAAACACACAAACCCTGCATATTAAGGGAGTTATTCTCTCAAACAGAAAACACACTGTTCTAACTTATGTCATGTGGCAATACAGGAAGTGCTCCACTGTGTTTTTAAAATTCCTTACACCTTCTCTAGAATCATTTGGATAATTTCAGCCCTGGAATTGCCAATCTCTACTAAGCCAAAGGCAAGAGGTAGCTGTCAACTTGAAAACCGCTTCATAACATCACAAATTGGAGTATTTTGAGCATTGGAGACATAGACGTAATAATGGGGGTTTACTCAAACGTGTGAATGAAACAAAACACAACTCTGGTTATGTTTTTGATGAAATAACAGCAACATAATGCTTAAAGTTTTGGTTAACTTCCTGTTAACATTTATTTGTATTTACTTGTTTTGCACAACCCAGAGTTAGAATTTTTTGAGGAATTACAAGTTAGTATTGGGATGTGAGCTGTGATAGAGGGTAGGTGAAAACAGACATTTTTAGACTACTCACATGCAGGGCAATACAGGATTACTCAAACATGCTTGAATCAATTGAAACACAACAATGAGTAAGTTGATGAGGGAACATTGTAACATACTGAAAAGCTCATAAATGTTGATTTCACTCAGTATATTCCCTTTAAAAACATGTTGTATTTTTCTATCTTCTGTAGGGTTTTCCACATTGTCCTTGGCTGATCAGATGAGCCTTTTGCAGAGTGCCTGGATGGAGATCTTGGTTTTGAGTATCGTGTTTCGGTCGCTCCAGTGTGAGGAGGAGATAGTCTACGCAGAGGACTATGTGGTGGATGAGGAACAGGCCAGGATCTCCGGTTTGCTGGATCTTCACGTCGCCATCTTGCCACTGGTCAGACGCTACAAGAAGCTACGCATGGAGAAGGAGGAGTTTGTCACACTCAAAGCCATCGCGCTCGCTAACTCAGGTACTATGCCTTATGGTAATTTCTGTTCACTGTATATTTTTAACACATTGTTTGGAAGTAGGCATGTCACAATGTCATATTTTGGTCTTGTGATTATTAGGAGAAGAAATATCATAATCATTTTATGATTATTCACCATTACTGACACTTTGACCAAAACAATAGACTTTTTTAAATTCAAATTCATCTGAAAGATTATCATTCCCTTTTTGCCATCTTTAAACTTTCTGAATGATAAAGTAAAATAAACAGCATGATAAAAAAGGTTTATGTGTAGGCGCTGCTTATGCTGTTTCGCACAAAGATTGATTTGAAATAGGCACAATTTAAATTTCTAAAATTATCTCAACTTTTTATTTTTCTCATTCTTACAAATGCATTGTAACCAGAATTATCACCTAACCCAATAATCTTGACATCTCCATTTGGAAGTTCAGTTATTAGGCTGCTTTACATTTCAACAATAATAAGAAGTTACATTACAAATCACATGTTAGATTTTCCTATTTATCTATTTGTCCTATTTAAGTTTCCAATGTTATCACAGCACATGTATCTTCCTACTTATGGGCTCTGATTTGCCTAGATGTTATGTCAGATGCCCTTCCTGATTCAATCCACTCCATTTATCACTGGCTGGGACTGACAGAAAAAGTAGCCTATAACAATATACTCATGCTCAGCTCTACTATTGGTTGTTGGAATAATTTCTATCTCTATACACAGCTTGTTAAGACATGTGCACCTAGTTAAAAGTTCCTATAAAAGGAATTGTCCTACAAAAGCATCAAGATCTCCTGTTTAAATAGCAATCACAACAAACACTTAAAACCGTCAAGTGCAGGTTCATATCAGTTAGCAGATCTTATCCACACCAAATAAATTGCTGATAAAAAGGGACAAAAAGGTCACGAGGAGGCAGTTTTAATTTAACGTAGCCTTTATGTGCGCACGTGCATGTATTTTTTAATTCAACTGCGTGTCCGTGTGTGCGTGCGTGTAACTCTTGTCACACGGCGCTCTCATTCTCTCCATCTCCATAACAGTAGCTGCCAGCACAGCGCAGCAGACGGAGATATATTTAGCATTTCATTAGGAAAACACTGGCTGTCAATAAAATGTGTTAAGTGGAGTGGAATGAGCGTTGGAGAGCGCCAGGGCCTCGTTTGTCCCAATGTGAAGAAGCAGCAACCGTATCGACAGTTTGCTTTTCATGCCGCTGAGCCTGTCCCCCACTAATCAATGCCTGTTAGGACTCTTTCTCCTGCCTGACTGAAAATGAAAAATGCTGAGCCCGTAGCTTTGGGTCCTGGGGATGACAAACTCTCCACGGGACGGGCTAGGTAAGGGAGAAGTGTGAGAGAGGAAGACGGGGGGGTCAGAGAGGGATTCAAGGGGGGCATGGGGGCAGATTTCGGCGCGTTTGAACACTGGGGTTCTGTGGGCCGGACAGCTGTGGAAATTCATGGGCATTGATTTTGTAATTAGCAGAGTATCGACGGGATTGACGCCAGGCTGCTGACGGATTACATGGAAATTGTTTCTTCAAAGTTAGTTTTAAGCTTTGACCACACAGACACTCAGAGGCACAGAGTTAGCGACGCGCGCGCACACACACACACATACACACACACTGCCCAGCCCGGATCAGATCAGTCTTAACATGAAGGATTCAAATGAGAGTGAGGAACACATGTGCGGTCCACGTAGCCTAGTTAATTTCCCAAGATAGAAACACAATTTACACAGAAGGCGACTGGTAAAAGAGACTTAATCAGTCAGTTAGGAACATAATTAGCCTTGTACTTTGCTTTTTTCTGCTTCATTTGCATGCATCATACACAGGAGCACTTCAAACCACAACTTTCATGACACTTAAAAGAGCCTACTTAGCTCACTCCCTTCAGACAACAAGTATTTTATGATTGGTTCTACTGGTTCCTTTGTCACTTATTTACATATTCTTGTCAAATCCTATACAGTTTTTCTTCCAAATAGGTTGAAGCATTGTATAGAGTAAAACTAAATATTACTAAGTACGCACACACACACACACACACACAAAACAAAAACAAAAAAAAATGTACAAATGAGACATGGAATATTTTATTTAATTATTATAATTGCTTATTTAATTTTATTTTCAGCATATTTATTTATTTAACAAATTTAGTATTTTGTATGTGTGTATTGCTTTTATTTGTTTTTTTGTCAGTCTTGTTTACACCAGATTTTTTTCAATAAATATGTTCTATTTACAGTTTACAGAATGGCTAACTTATTAATTATAGTGTGTTATGCCATGTATGTTTGCGGGCCACTTTAAGGATTAAGTATTAATGAGTTTTTGTTGTCATAATATTGTGCGTAGTTGTGAGCTGACAGTGGGTGCTGACTTTCCCATTGTAGACGCTAAACCACTGTTGTTCATACACAGCTCGCTGTCAGCCCACCCTCCGGAGGACATTTTTTCTCACTTGTGGACTTGTACATGGAGCAGTTTTTAATAAGTCTCAACTGGTTTTATTTTAGTGCCTATACATAAGGGGGCCAACTGCTCTTTCTTATGGAAATGAAGGCCATCTGCCGCCATCATTCAGACAAACCATATCCAGTAATGCAGCCATCTGAATTCATTAGCAGGGGATGTATGTGCTCCATGATACCAAAAGAAATGAATCTTTTTCCTGTCCGTATATTTATATGGACTAGCCTCTTCCTCACTGTCCCAGGGGTCCAGGCCACGCATAGGCATTTATTTAAAGAGCATCATTAACCACTAACAAGAGAAAACCACTTGGAAACTGCATGTGGTATGTGTGGTGGCAGAGTGGTTAGCGGTGTGTACAGTGTTATGATGCTAACCTGAGTGCCATGTGTTTCTGCAGACTCCATGCACATAGAGAACATTGAGGCTGTACAGAGGCTGCAGGACTCCCTCCATGAGGCCCTCCAGGACCTGGAGGCATCACAGCACCCAGAGGACCCTCGACGGGCGGGCAAGCTTCTAATGACCCTGCCCCTGCTCCGGCAGACCGCCACCAAGGCCGTGCAGCACTTTTACAGCATCAAAATGCAGGGCAAAGTCCCCATGCACAAACTCTTCCTGGAGATGCTGGAGGCCAAGGCCTGACATGCACTGAGCAACAAGAGTTTGACGGACAGCTGCATCGGCCAATCAGAGGCAAGAGACAGCAAACAGGAAAAAAGAGCTGGTGTGCCAATTCACAATGAAAGTTTAAAGTTTGGGGATTATTGAAAACATAAAGGGACTAAATAAATATCAAGGGTAATGTGTAAATAAAATGCTGTGTACAGAAATCCAGCGACTGTGGTCCTATTATAACTAATGGCCCTTCGCTCTATATCAGCTTGAATTTTCTTATCTTATTTTCATCTCCAACACAATATGTGTTAATATTAATGTAAACATTTGGTAACCCTTGTTTCATAATGTTTTAATCTCAGTCGTTGAAGCAATAGTCTCTAACTGGTCATAATAGGTGTACTGTATATTGTGTGAAATTGCACTGAGTTTGGGAGGAAAGTGTTACTGACATATTCTTCTGTTTGTCATCTCAATTTCCTCATGATATTTACCTCACTGTAGCTTCACCAACTCAGCGGTTGTAGTCAACTTGGTGCTTACAGATGGGAAGTGGTTGGCTAGTGATCAGAGTTTGCACTGGAAATCTATAAATAACATGGCAATAATGAGGAAGTTTTCTTTTTGACTCCTGGACACTGGGTAACACAAACTGTGGAAGTGATACATTTTACTCAGCTGGGTCAACATTTACCTATAAACAGTCACCGTAAATCCTATTGAATATTATATTGTATTGATTTCCCCAAAATCCAATGCAATAATCTGCAATAAATAAATGTAGCAACTGTGAAAATGTGCGAAGTTTGTCAGGGCAGCTTCATATTGTTTCATATTTAAAGCACTGTTGCATTAGATTATTTAAAGGTTTAACATTAATGGTTAGACTTTGCTGAGGACAAATTCTTCTAATTTGCCAGTATATTTGTGCACTATGGCAATTCTGGATTTCTTTGATTCACAATTTAAAATTTTGCCTTGTTGTAATTATTCACATAGAAAAAGTTTTAATTGTCAAAAAATGTCACATACACATTGTATTTTGACCCGTAATGTTTCTTTTCCTCACATTTTATTTATGATATGGCTATTTATAACTATTGACTATTTATTATTATTATTTATTTGGATCTTTAATACAGTGGTATACATTTAATCCTTGTTTAGAATTATCTTCAATTTATTTTCAACTTTACATGCTATTCTAGCCATTTCTGTGTATTAGTATTAAAACATGCACTGAGTTTTCACTGAGTTTATGTGCTGCTAAACAAGTTGCCAAATCTTTAAAGACAATGTTATTACTTGACCTAAATAATGCAATAGCAGTATATATAGACAATACAGTAAGCTACTTAAAGAGACTGTCCCTTATGACCACTTTGAGGCAGTGTGAAGTGCCATTAGCTGCTTCTCAAACAGGTAATCCACAGTAACTCTATACATTTACCATAAACTCTATAGGGGATATTATACCTATATCTCTATGGTACTCCCACATGAGATGTGAAGCTTGCCAAAATGTAGTGAATCCGCAAACGTCACAAGAACAAGTCAATCTCCTTCTCTCAAATTAGAAAACGCTTAATTTATTATAAACGTCTCTAATTCATCCAATTAATCCTAATAGTCTCCAAAGCTGAAATTCTCAATAGAAATGGAGCAATTAAAATTATGCTTTGGTTGTTACCTCTGGGAGGGGAAATTTTGAGCTGGCAGTGGGGAGGTTTTGTCTAAGACTCCACAAAGGCGATTTCATGGGCCTTGGTAATAGTTTCATACCAGAACGATCACTTCACTATGCAAGGCAAATTTGGCCACCTATGTTTCTTTTGGTAACTGTTACACATCATTCAGCCAAAGCATTGTAACTGATCATTTAGTCTAGTCAGCAAGATTTTTTTAACCAGAAATATAGATTTGCTCACATTTAGAGAGATTATTATTATTAGACCAAATAATTGAGCAAGAGAATCTCCAAAAGTACGCCTATGTATTTTATAATATTGTCCAAGAAATTAAACAGTTGGTCATAATGTTATGGCTGAATGGTGTACCTGTACAATTACCTTATCTTTTTTTTTTCAGTTTGCAACAAAAGCGAATCATAGTCTGTTTTATGCAGTTATTATGGCGTCAACGTGCGTATTGTTACTCCCATAGGAATTCATTTGCACTGAAGATACACTCATTATGAAAAACTAATAAACCAAGATATCCTTTTATTTTTATCCACTTTTGTATCCTCATCGATTTTGCTTATATCAACACAGCAGGGCGCGGCAGTCTAGACCCTATACCTCAATTTGTATTTTTTCTTCTTCTTTTTCAAAATTACAGCGGGTTTGGAAGCGGGCCACGGGTGTCTCCTGGGAGTAGTTGGCACAGAAATAAAGCGACATCACTGACTGGGTATTAAAAAAATGTAGATGAACCTTTTCCTGCAATTGGGGATCACATTCCTCGGAGGAGAAAGCTGCTTATTCGCTGTTCCATTTGTGGGACTTGACGAGATTTACATAAAACGTGCAGGACCCTTCCCCGGCTGACCCTGCTGTATGTACCATAGACATGTGAACAGATTTTCTACACCTCAGAAGCAATATTGTCTTGTATGAATCACCTTTAAAAGAATACTTTGGTCCATCTGAATTGTAAGCTTGCCCTGTGATCTTTGTTTGGAGGGTTGAGAGCTAACTTGTGGCATTATTTGTGTTTGGTTTGTTGTGTTCATGCCTAAACTGTTGTACTCATCTGTAATGTAAATATGCTTTTTTGAGTGAGTCTGTCCTAACAGTGCACTGAATGTACAGTGACAATAAAATCACATGGTTTATGTAATCTGTGTGGATCTTTTCAGTGTATTTTTTTACTAAACAAGCAAGAAAAATGGTGTGTTATTATAATGTGATGCACAACAGAAGCTTTTAAATAGGGTTTTGGAGGACTGGAGCTTGTCGTGTTCAGACTTTATTCTAAAATTAGCAAAAATTGATTTCACTAGTGGCAGTAAGAATTTTATATGTATTTAAATAAGTGCCATGTTATGCAATGTGGACTTGATAACATGTAAAAAAAAATAATAATACTTATATAGATAAATATATTTAGTTATTGAATACTGAATACCTACATTAAAATCTGTTTTGTAACATATTCTGTTACATGTCCAGTCAGAGTTTTCTGAATACTTTGAATACTTTTACCAAGTAGCATTTAAATTATAGTGTAAACACACAACATACAGTAGAATTTAAAAAAAAAAAAAAAAAAAAAAAAACATGTTTTATTTCATTGTTTGTTCTGCATTCTTTTTCATGGTTCAGAGAAGGAAAAATGATGCACACCCTCACCACAAGAGCTGTGTTTTATATTTTTCTCACTAGGTATGTGCAATTTGATGTCTAATGTGTAAATTGTCTGATCACATACCGCCCCACACACACACACACACACACACACTTTGATTTTAAAACCGTGACTGTATTCTGAACTGGAATACAGTTACTCAGAATTGGTATTTAGAATCTGTATTCTCATTACATGTATTCAGTTATTCCTCAACAAGCTTGATCATGAACAAAAACAACCTCCTTGTTATATTTTGGAATTTGAAGCAAATTTTCAGTTTAACCCTGGTTTGACAAAATGAATTAGACTTGGACTTAGACAAATTTTATTGATCAATTTTTTGGACACAGTATTTCACACATCACAATATGATATAATATAATATAATAACAAATAGCGAAAATATAAAAGTAATGCATTCATAGTAAGTGGCAAAAATAGCAAGAGACTGGTGTAAAATAAGGCGTAATTAACAATTACTGTATATATGTACGTAAATATATGTAAGTAAAAACAAAATATAGAACTATAGTAATACAAAATATATCTGAGCTACAAGATGTGTGTAAGAAGAAACAGTGCATAGATGAAATAGTGACTGACATGACATAGAGTCAGTGGCGTAGCTTTCGGTGGTGCACCCGGTGCAATGCACTGGGGCCCACGGCACTTTGAGGGGCTCATCGCACCCCCCATCACTAGACTTGCCAGATTTGCACCGAGGCCTTGCACAACTACAATACGCCACTGCATAGAGTTATCCATTACATAAGGATCAGTTGCTGTACAGTTGCAGGGAGTATGGTATGAATTGGGAAAAAACTTCATAAAAGTGCACACAACTCTCCGCTATTACTCCTATCAACTGAAAACCAGTCACACATGGAATCATCTATCCGAATGTAGTCTGGATGACGTGACCCTTTGTGTGGCTGTGACTGTCCACATGTGCGTGTGTTCGTTGCCATGACGTTGCTCGTGCCGTGTAACGGCATCCCCTGTCCCGCGGCTGTCAGCTGGTCCGCCGTCTACTCTGCGTCCCATTTGACCTTGTGTTGTCTACATCACTGGCTGAATGCACATCTGACACACTCCTCTCTTTGTGGAGCAATCCTGTGGAAGTCATTTCATTTACTGCCCTTTCAACTTCAACCAATACAAGGGGGGCTGGGGAGGTGGTCTGTGTTTAATCAGGCTGCCACATAACCAAATCACTTATGATGCAAAAACATCTCTGAATGATGGAATTCAGTTGGCAAATGAATTGACTTGCAAAACAGTTGTTTTATTTATTTTTTTCATGCAACAATTTTCTAAACCACATAAGCATGAAAATATTAATTATTGTTAATAATTATTGTTGTTATTGCTGTAGATTTTATTTATTTTAATATTAGCAGTAATAGCCTATTACTTCATGAAGAAACTTTAGTTAGTTATTAATGTGTGTGTATATAGGTGTGTGGTGTAGCGTGTAGTCTAAAAGAACACATTTTCTCACCATTAATATCAACAGTTGGTTATTATGGCTATATGAGTATCTTTGTCAGAATTAATTTTTAATACATTTAATTTTATTAGTTTAACACATCATTATTTTCAAAACATTTATAAATGAGTGAATAAGATCCCATCTAAGTTTAGTATCAGCAAGTTTTAAAAATTAGGCCTTTAAGTGCACTTTCAATCATTTCAAGATAAGATAATAATAATAATAATAATAATAATAATAATAATAATAATAATAATAATAATAATAATAATAATAATAATAATAATAATAATAACATGTGATACATGTATTTTTATATAGGGCTAATAAAAAACATAAATAATTTTCCTGAAAAAGTTTCCTATAGCCAAGAACTACTGACCACCTTTGCTCCTTCTTATGCTTTGGCCTGTACATGAATAGTCTGTATTATTCAGCGGCTAGAGTCCACTGAGAATAGATTGTAAAGTGTCAGTCACGGTTACCTAGAGTGCTGTTGTCTTAGCGCATGTAACTAGGTGAAAGTGAGCGAAGGAGATAGGAAACCATCAATATGCTCGCTGTGTAAATTGAAGAAGGTCATGATTTATGGCTCCCGGCGACCACGCGCGCACACACACACACACACACACACACACACATACACACATACACACACACAGGCACTGAATCTACTTTCCCCCTGTCGTCTGGCTCAAGGACAGGTAAGGGTGCCTTTTCTGCGCAGCTCATCCCGGGTCTGTGGCACTTTGGTGATGGACAGCCAGACATGGGGACTTTACAATGAGCAGCGCGCCATCTATAGGCCAAAACTGTGACTGAAAGAGGCTGACTGGAGAAGACGTTCACAGACTCAACGTAATAAAAAAAAAAAACTGTAAGCCTACATCTCATCTATTGTTTTCAGCATCTCATCAGTCACTTGCGCGCCTGGGTGTTCTCTTACGCACAGACAGGGACGGGACAGCTGTGGTTTGGGAAGGCCTCGCGACAGCTGCAAACTCGGATCTGACCTAAAAGGGAAAAAGTTGGGCATTCACTAGAAGCTACGTTATGCTACTGGTTTTCATTACCCACTTAGCAGATCCGAGCTCAAAATGGACTCGGACACACAAATATTTTAGACTATAAGGTCACATGAAAGGGTTGTAGCCTGATATTCTTATTGGTGCACAGTCTGTATTTATTTGGATGATTTATTGCGTTTAGGAACGTCAGAAGCTGCGTCTGTGTATTTAGAGACAGAACAAACGCAGTGCGCATTACCATTTGACCTCTGCATTATGCTTTGTTTACCTGCCTTTCTTTACCTCCATATCTGCTCAGTCTAAATCAGGCCTCTCCCCGTGACACAGTTTTGTTACTGGGCGGCAAAGGTAAGTACCACATTTGCATTGCAAGATTTCTCACATAACTTGAGTACTAAAAAATACGGAGAGGAGGAAAAGCACCGCGGGTCCTTGGGGACAGAGCCACTCCCAGACGCTGTCGTCTAGGCTCCGGAGTCCTGACAGCTGCTGCGCTCCCCGGAGGACCGCGGGAGAGGAGGAGAGGCAAGTTAGAGTCAGGGCGCTGTTTAGGAGCACAGAGTTGGACTAAAACTGTTCATCTTTCTCTCATGTGTGCACACTGAAAACACACAGAACAAATCAGCACAAATTTTACTGTGGAATGTAGAATTCTATCCTAAAATCTGTTTCCACTTATTAAAATGAAAATAAATACTTCACATCGTTTTCCTTTTACCTGCTACTTGAAGGCTACCTCATCACTTTGCAATCTCTGTTTTATCAAAGAGATCTATAAGCTACTGTCATTTAACCTACTGTGTAGCCTATACTGTAAAAGTCTGGCAGTCACAGCAGTCAATATTTGACTGTGTTTTTAGTTTTTAACATGCCTTGAAGGAAATTGGAGAACATGATGCAGATTTTAAGATTTTGTGCATCCAGTATTTGTGTATATCATCATCTGTTATTTAATTGCAGATGTTTCTTGCCCCTTCCTTTCCTGTAACGCTGTGTTGACATCAGTGATGACAGTAAAGTAGTCTATTTTATTTGTTTTATATTTGTTTTATTCATAAAATGTGTCGTTATTTAGGCCGTAAGTGCGGACTGATATTGATGATCTGATGAGTTGATTGTGATGTGCGGAAGGCCCCATAGAAAAAGACTCTCTGGACTCTGATTGGTCCAAATCTATGACAAGATCTGACTCATTAGTCCATTCATATGCTCTGGTTCATTCACACAGGACAACAGCTCAGTAAAGCCTTATTTATTTTTTGTTGTTTTATGAAAATTAAGGTTGTGTTTTCCTTGAGGGTCGGTTTACTCACTATAGTGTTGATAACAAAGCAGGTTTAAAAGGATAAAATATGTTCTGGGTTTTTACAATATCTAATTTTTGGAGTATCTGAGAAAAGTAATTCTGGGATTGCAGCAGAGGGTTAAGGGATTGAATTGTATGTAAATGTGGAGAGCTGATTTACGTTTTTTACCCAATTGCTTATTCAGTGTGGGAGCATACACAACATTCACGTCTCATTTTACAAGGTCAAAGGTCAGATCGTAGTGTTTGAAACAGTCTGGTTTGAAATGATAAATCTCATTTTCATAACAGATAAATATACATCTGCATTTTGGGCACAACCGTACTACATGACTACACAATTAAAGGTGCACTATGTAACTTTTTGGTTTGGGGGTTCTGTTTGTTTCTATGGATATGTCATTGCTCTGCGAATGTTCCACAATATGACAATAAACAGCTCTATCTTACATTTATTAAATTACATGTGGTTTTATAGCTTGAAAAACAGGCATTCTAACTGTGAGCGGGGTCACCTCTCCACAGATCTGATCTGTAACTTGGTCTGGTTTGGTCTCCTCGAAGATAGAAAGGTTTAATACCACAGTGTGAAACATTCCAGACAAAGCATAACATCTCCATAACTGACCCTCCAGTAGAAAAGTTACACAATGCGCCTTTAAAGAAAAAAATAAAAAATAAAAACTGTCGAAATGAACCAAATATAGCCTAAAGACTTATTCATTAATGAAAACTGAAACATACTCACAAACGCAATTTCATGCTCAGTGCAGTAATAACATTTGTATTTTACAGAGACGAATGCCTCCATACAATATAAAGAATGATATGCAACAAGTTTACCCCCCCCACCCTCAAAACCCAACCATATATTTACCATTGCTGAACCAGGGTGGGTGTGGCAGCAGTCTGTGTGTGCTCAAGTTAATTGTACTAACGCGGAAACCAATTCTTAATTTATTTCTGGTGAGTCGGTGTAGAAGAGTGATCATGACGCCCCATTCATTTCACAGAACACAATTTTCATATTTAATGAGCATGACGCCAATACAATTACAGTAATTAGTCAAATCTCACTGTTGGTGGACGTGGCAAGCGGCATTATATTATTGGACGGTCTTAATGATGTTGCATATGCGGCTCTCACAGGGTAATTGAGGGCATGCGTGGGTTTGGGGACAGGGGGACTGGGGATTGGAGAGGCAGAGCTGTGTCAGGCTGCTTTCTCTACAGCGCTACATGCACTTGGGTCTGTTTTTAAAATAAGGTGTGGAGTGTTCGTTTTTAGGAGGTCCATACTGGTGGTTTTCAAATTCTACACTGCAAAAAGCAAGATCTAAGCAAGTTAATATGATTTAAATTAAGAACAGTCAACATTTTACTTTACTACCAGCGGAATAAGTGTGTTTTTCTTATTTCAAGCAACACTAGATTTTGTTTCTTATTTAAGTGCAAAGAGTTGTTGTTTTTCTTATCTTGTAGTAAGTGTAGCAAGATTTTTTTTTTTTATCTTAAGTACAAAAAGTTTTGTTCCATAGATACTTAATTTTACTTGTCAAGAGTAATTTTAATTTGGCTAGATTTGAGTTTTTGCTGTGTATAGAATGTAACGATGTCAGTCTGTTTTCTCTACTGATTAAGTTCAATTTATATGTGAAATATTGATAAGAATAATTCAGAAATGTTGTTCTACAGTACTGGTATTCATTTTAGATGCCTCAGATCTTCATTAAATATTACTGCCCCAGAGAATGGTGTGTTGTCACATGAAGCCCAATGATAATGTCACACTCCCATATGAGAGGCCAGTTTTAAGCTATTGATTTTCCCATGAAATGTCCAAAAGGTAAATTTACAAATGTTGAACCTGATCATTTCTATTAGTAACTAGACCCATGAACTCAGTGTGTTACAACAAACATCTACATGTGAAGAAAATTGACTGAAATATTACTGAACTATATAATATTGTCATGTGAAACCCAACAATGTTAGAATTCAGTATTTTTTTTTTTTATAGTATCTCTAAAATCATTTGGAAATGTAGTCTGCATTTGAAAGTTTGGTATATGAGGTAATACATTATTTACTAACATTTTACTGTAACTTTTAGCGTTTGTAGCTCGTTTTTTCATCAAGTGTTACCTCTGCAAAACTTGACTGGTGATTTGAGCCGAGTGCCTTGCCCATCCCAACCAGTGATGTTATAGAAACTGAACTGAACAATGGGGTTGAAGTGTCTTACCAGCTGGATACAGAGGGGGTTTAGACATTATGGCTGAAATGGAAACAGTCATTAACAAATTATTTATCGTAATGATTAGAAAAGCACATATTTAAGAATGCATTTTGAATTTACACAATGTATATTTTTGGAACCACAGTGGAACAACATCACTGCGTAGGTCTCTGGAGCATTTGAAATAAAGAAATAGAAACAAAGAAACAAATACAGAAGCCTAGTTACTGTGAGTGATGATACTGCAGTGTCTGACATTTTAGTTCAGAGCCGTACAGCTCCTCTCTCCACACAAATCCTTATTAAATCTGCGTGTACCTTTAAGAGGAATTCAGACAGGACAGCGCTGTTGTGGTGGAGTTATTTGTGCACTGTTTGATGTGATCCACTGTATTATTGACTTGAGATCTGCCGTATACAAGACTGAAGGCCAGCAGAATATGTGTTTTCATATATGAGCGTGTAGTTATGACTTGATTGAATACAAACAGTGTGGAAAAAGTGAGAATAAGCATTAAGCTGCAAATATCACAATAAAATGATAAAAAGGATAACTCAAAAAATGAAATGTCATCCTTTGTCATTTAGATGAATTCACTTAAAATTTATTTGAATGTAAAATTGTTAAACAGGAAAAGGTGGCAATAGATTTATTCAAAGCCCAGCTGTGTAACTTTTTAGCCAATAAATCTAAAATACCCTTACTGTGTTATATATTTCACAATCTTGCATAAAACTGTGGAGTGAGCATGTTAAAAATAAACAACAAAAGGCTGTACTTTAAAGTGAAAAATAAGTGTGAGTTTGTGATATTGTGATATTTGATTCTCTTGACACATTCATTGTATTTATTACTTTTTCTATCAATTAATCAGACTGCTTTTTAGTAAACGGTTTAAAAGCCCTTCTGGGGAATGGTGTTTCAATTTAACCTAAACAATGATAGCTGCATCAGATTACAGAATTGTTCATTTGTGTATCTTTCCCTTCTCAAATAAACAATAAATAAACAAACCAGGTGATATTTCTTGTGTCTATATGTCTATTTTGTTTATATCACTTTTGTTGATGGCTGATAGTTACTGATATCAAATTCAAAACTGTTAGTAGTATACTGTATACCTATACATTATATAAAATATCTGCCATATGAAACATACATGTTTGTATGTGTTTTGATGGTTGTAAGGAAGCTATAATTTCAATCAAAGCAGGCTAACTTAATGGCCTCTTATCCAATTAAGGGCAGTGTCACAGTGAGTTAATGAGTGTAACGCCATAACAGAAAGAGCCCTATTAACACAACATAATTAGCACAACACAGTCAAATTAGCCCGCAATGACAAAGCTTTGGGTTTTTGTAAGCAATTAAATAGCGTAAATGACAACAGTTAAGCAGATTTGAAGCCTTTAGAGCCATAAAGGGCATGCATTGTTGGAGTAAAGCTCTGGAGATGAGGCTGCTGTTGTGATGAACTTGGATAGAAGTTCAAAGGCAAGGCTAAAAGTGAGGTAGGTCATAACGACTTCAGAAAGCAAACAGTTGAAAATACTGTGTTCCCCTAAGATTTTGAGTTGTAAACTTAGAGAGCTGAGTTATAGACAAAGTTATAGCACAAAAATCTGTTGATAATATCTCAACACATTTGTATGTTTATATAACAAACATGTAAACTGTACCGGTAACTTTATTTAAAAATGTTTTAATATTCAGTTTTCATTTCATTCATTCATTGCAGACAAGAGTGTTCTGAATTGCAACTGTAAAAAAATCTGTGTTGTATTTGCTTTAACATCCAAACGAAATCCACTTGCGCTGGAATTCTGCTGTAATCTTTTATATGAATTATTGGACTTAGACAAACTTTATTGATCCACAAACAAAATTATTTGGACACAGTAGCTCACACATCACAACATATTATAATAACATGCTACATAGGTCTTTAGCTGAATAGTTAAAGTCAATTAAATACAATTAATCAATTAACCTGCCCAGGGACTACTGGTACTACAACCTGGTACAATGCATCTCTCCTGTTAAAGTTAATGTAAACTGCACATTGTGCTGTCTCATTAAATAAATTATAAATTGTTAAAGCTAACAAAGAGAAAAAAATATAAATGGCAATAATACATTCAAAATAAGTAGCAAAAAAAAGCCTGGTGTCAAATGAGGCATAAGGAATTCCCTAAACCATAATCTATTCCATGTCAGAGTCAGTGTGAACGTGTGAACCAAATGATTCTTCTCTATAGCCCGGTGTGGGCAGGCCTTATTAGTGATGTGCTAATGTGACATTAATTGCTTTTACTTTTTCACTCCATTAAGAAGCTGCTCTCTGTTTCATCTGTTTCAGGAGCTGCAGCAGATGGTTTATCGGCTCCGCTCGGGCACTGACTGTAATGGGGGGAGCGCAGAGCTGTGAAACAGAGAGAGCAACAGGCTGGCCACAGTCACCTAGTCCTTCTACTGTGAACGCTGAGTCATTATCTGCATGTTACATTGGGAAAAACATTTACATAGAGCTTAAATGTAACTTTTCTGGTCAGAGCTGTGTTACCTTCTTGTCTCTGTGGAAATGGAGATTGCTTTGCCACCAGAAAAGTTACATAGCGCATCTTTAATATCATGTCACACATTTAGGCATATTTTTAATTTCCTCATTATTATGGGTGTAATGATATCCAAGTCTCACAATACAATATCGTCAAGGTATGAACCTCACGATACGATATTTACTGTAATATTGTGGGGTGGCTGACGATTAGGGATGTAACAATATCCAAATATCTCGGTACAATATTTTCACAACATACCAGTACATCTCACGGTCCGATATTTATTGCAATATTTTGTGGAGACTAAACAGCTAAAACTGTGAATATGTTAGTTTTTCCTCTTAAAATGCCTTGACAAGACTTAATCCAAAGAACTAAGACTTAAAAGTGCTGAGAACTGTTATTTCTTCTTTTAGTCTACACTGATATGGAGCAAAGGATAATGGTCTATTTAGTTCCCTCTGTCTTTTTTTAGCTATTGCTGCACCATAACTCTTAATTTAAGCAAAGAAACTTGTAATTCGATATATTGTGATGATCCACGATATTATTGTGAGAACTTTGACGATACAATATCATGATATTTGGGTTATTGTTACATCCCTACTCATTATGCTTCCATCCTCATGAGCTAACAACATTTCTCAGATCAGCTTTTTGAAGTCTTCTGTTTTTCCTGCTGTTTCAGAGCTTCACCTTGATTCATTTTGGAATTACTTCTCAACTACATACTCTGTTGTCATGTTTCTATTTCTGCTAATTAACCATTTCAGCATTCTTCACTTCCCTTAGTTGCGAGTGGAGGGTCACAAGCACATGATACAAGTGCCAAAATAAAATAACTAAGGGCACCAAAAGAAGACATTTGCTGATTATTTTAAAATTGATAAACAATGAAATATCATCTTTAAAGTATCCAGAGCAGTGTTTTATGTTTAACAAATTTAAATCAAATGGACAACACTGTAAAGAAAAGTCTATATAACAGTTAACCTTTGACCTCCAATCCGATCTGCTTTGTATTTTTTCTTTTAAGCCTCTGTTGAACAAAGAAGACAAGTCCACATTCAAACTATTGGCAACCATTGACTATGTGCTGAAACTGAGCCCTGTGCATTGAGTAGTAGAGCCAAGACCAGGGTCAAATGCCAAATAAGGAAAAATGGGCAAAAGAGGCACCCAAGGGAGACCTCTCATCTAACTAGTGCATCCTTCTCTTCATGTGTCTTCTCTGCAGGATGCCAAAGCTCCGTGACCTAGGCCTGGATCAATAGTTGTGTTTAAGAGTGTGTAAATAGAGGAGACAGGAGGTGCCGATGAGGAGGCCTGCATGGGACCAGTGATGGGACCTGACTGTGTGGGGCATGTGATCAAGTCCATCACTGAAGCCTGTCAATACATAGAACATCAGTGGGGCAGATATGGTCAAGGGGACAAGTAAGGTATGTTCTACCAAATTTGTCTTTTTGAGTATTCAGCATTTCTGTTATATTTGTACTAGTGTCGGCCTTGTCACATTTACTTAGGGCCACAGTTTTCTGGTCTATGTTCTAATGTTTTTCATTTGGATAATTTCAGCCCTAGAATTGACAATCTCTACTGAACAAAATGTAAACAGGGAGCAGTTAACTTGAAGAATACTACTTCGTGGCATCAGAAGGTGGAACAGAACATTTTGCGCACTGATGATGTAAACAGGCTAATAATAAAGGATTACTCAAAGATGTGTGATATTAACATAACAACTTAAAGCTCAGAAGAGTAAATTATGTGAAATATAGGAGCTTTAACAGTTACAAGTAATGTTTAGAAGCTTACACAAAATACACATATTTTATTTATGCCGACTGCTGTTGGGTGTACAATAAAATTCACCAGTAACAACTGAAAACCTTTTATGTTACATTTTTCATGAAATAGAAGATTGTTTGTCAAATATGTTTTCTCAGCCACTGAAATTGATTCAAATTCATATAAAAGTGTGTAGAAATACTGTATTATGGGTGAAACAGCCACTGACCCCTTGGCTTGATTGAATAGCTGCAACAGGGGTGTAATCCATAACTACACACAAGATTTATATGTTTTTTGAATGTGGAAAGGAACCTATTTGATATTTATGTATAGCCCAGCTGATAGTATCAGCAGCCATAAGTGAATATTCTGGTTGAGAAAACAAAAGCATTACTCACCTGCATTTACACAGCATGCATATCAAATGGCGCTTTGTGAATGCGGAGGGCATCATAATTCTGCTTATCGCACATGCGTGACAGGACACAGCTGAGTGTAAAGCCAGCCATTACTGCCCCCGTAAGTTATATGCAACATCACAGTCTGCAGAGGCGCACTGGCCAGCTGCTCAAATTAATCAAAGAGCCCACTTCCATTTATGACACAAAGCAAATAGTCATAAATGCTCTTATCGGGCGCTCTAATAGTGTGGATGTTACAATCAGATTCACGGTGGCATAAACTATTACATTTCATCTTTATCATGGCCAACAATCACCTCCTTTTCATGAGCCTCGTTTATAACCAGCAGACAGTGTGTTGCGTAATGAAATTCAAAGCAGTCTATCTGTGCAAGGATCTCTCTCTCTGTTTACCAGTATTTACATATATTTATGTGAATGTTACTTTACACAGAGGTGCACAGGCATGATGAATGTGGGATTATGGCCCCGCAGTGACACCTGATCCACTGAATATCATTGCTTTGTGGTCAGTTCAGTGGTCAAAACCTGGAACTTTTCTTCTCATCTTGTGTTATTATAGTGTTATCTAGTGAATAAAACAGAGGTGTTTTTTTGTTATATAATTTATAATAACACATAAATTTACTTGTGCACATTAAATTTTAAGAGAGACTCCTAGCTGTGCTTACATGCATATATTGAAATATTATTAAATAATATTTTACTTTTTCATGCAGGTGCAATGAAACTCCTCACTTTTGTCTTCATGTCTGGGCTTGTGCTTCATGAAGCCTATAGAACTTTGATTAATCAATTAATACCCCTTTTCTCAAGGTCTTTTTATAAACCTCATCATTAATAAAAGTAGACATTCAATTAGCAACCAAATCTTGATTGCCAATTTTGTCATAACACTCTTCCATTCTCTGCCTCAGTTTTCTGTTATATAGTTGGAGGTGTGGTGTGGGTAGAAGAATTAACTAATTTCATTAATCTAATTGTCATGGCTTTCAACCACCCCGCTAATAAGTACAAATTAATATGATTAATCAATTTGACGACATAAACTCATTCAATTACACTTTTTCAAAGGCGAGTGGGTGTGTTGGTGTGATAGGGAGGTGGGCAGCCGAGCAGCTTGCTCTGAGCTCAGCCCAGCCCCCAAAATTGAAGCCAAGTCAGGCAATTAGTCATTGAGAGTGATTTTAGTGATCTCACTGAAGACTCATTGATAAGTCAGAAGAGAAGAAAAACAATGGAATTAAAGATAACATGTTAATAATGATTTCTTTTTCACCCACATACACTTCTACACACACAAGCTAAATCAAGCTTTTACTAAAACAGACATATATATATATATTGATCCAGACACTGTCCCATTTACTGTAATTGTCCTGAACTCCTCTGAAACACATGAATACTCAGCTAATGTCTGTAGCTTGTTTTCTCTGAAGATGTGGTCTGATTTGTATGTTTCAGACCCACACTTCGCTGACATGGAATGTGCTGGCGCAGCTGTTTGTTTGATGCCCTTTAATGCTCTCTATCTTATCAGCAGCATCGGCCTATTCAAACTCAAGTGTGATTGTCAGTGTGATTCTGTTTAGGGCTTACATTGGGAAAGGTTTATGGAGGCCTGTCTCTAATTTGTGAAGTGAGGTATTATAGAGCAGACAATTAGAGCGCACTTCGATTGGTGTATCGAGGCTTGGATGCTGACAGTCAAGAGAAGGCTTTCAAATGTCATACCAATTAATCTATCCAGCCATCAAACAATATTCTGGAAACAAAGTCAGGGGGGCGATCAATCCGCATCACTTTTCTCCTCACCGGGTTATGGGAAAATTGATTTGTCAAACAAAGCATTTTGGAAGCAGTGCATGGACTTGTTCGGGATCCATTAGCCTCCATTGAGCATTTTGTTTAACATAGGATTTTCATCACAGAGAAAATGCAGTGTCCTCAATACTGAGAGCCACAACTTTACGATTTCTTTGTTCTTGCTTTGAGAGCTTTAGAAAGTGCTGATAAGGACTGAAAAGGCCACAAAATATATTTAGAGATTCATTTTTGTTTTTTTGTTCTTAGTTTTTAACAACAAAAAGACACTAATCAGTCCACTCCATAAAATCTAAAAGAACTATATGTGCACTATGGGGCAATCCTGAAGAGGCTGTTGAAGAGTACTCTGCTTGTGTATTGTTCTGAGCCATAACTGTATCACATTGTGCCCGTCATGCTGTTTTAGAGAGGGAAGCACTTCCTCTATGGGATTCCTCCACCCCCATCCCCTGATAATGTATCTCTCCCTAAAGGCTAGGCCTCTATGACCTTGTCTTATTCATCGAGGGCGTCTTAAGCGAAAGAACGGAATCCTGAATGGGCCATTTCCCCTCTTTTAACACTCCTTTAATGTCATCAATGAAATATGAAGTCATTAGACGATATTAAAACACTGCTGACAAACTAATTAACGGCACACATTAAACAGGACGAGCTTGATTAATCCGCTTTAACGATTCTTTTTAAGTGGTTCTGGTCAAAATTAATACCAATTTACTGGTGATCTTAAGGAAGAAAATACTCTAATGTGCATCATATCTCAAGGGCAAATTGGGCAACCTACAGTCCCATCTACAGTTTCTTTGAAATAAAAAAATATAGACTCTTTTAGTAGTGTGAGCCTAAAACTCAAATCTTGATTTTGGTAAATGATGGACACTAAACTACAGTTTTTATTTGTTTGTTTGTTTGTTTTTACAATATTAACTTATTTGGCTTGTTTACTTCTAAATTACATAGATCCACATTTGTCCGTATAACAGCGTGAACAAACAAGCAAGTTCCTACAGGGCCAGATTTGTTTATTCTCCTCATAAGCATGTTTTTGTATGTATCCATGACTCCCCCTTGTGGTCAATGTCGGCAACATGGCTAGACGAAATAGACCTACGACTTTTGATACCGGTAACAACAAAATAACTTTACAAAATGCAATACAATACAAAACAAAATTTTGTAAAGCATTAATCTAAACCTATAGTTAATATCAACAGGCCATTGATGGATGTGTATGAATTATTGTGTCTTTCGATCTTATAATGCATAGGTCTTGTGCCCGTGTCATATGCCTATTTAAATACATAAATACATATAAACATATACATATAAAATATGTTATAAATTACTTTATTTTCAGTTTTGGTAAAGGATGATTAGGGAATCAAAACAAAGAGGGACAGAATCGTGACGGTACAGAGTCGTGACGTGTTTCCGTGGTGGAGGCGTGCTTACCGCAGCCTGCTAACAGCACCAGCTCCATTTGGATTCGCACCTTATTTTTTCTTATTAGCTAACTTAAAGGCATATACATTTTATTTTATATAGACACACATTGTTTTAATACGATGCCGGTTATAAAGGGGTTTGTAACCCGAGACTTAAAATGTAGGTAATTCAGGTAGGTAGGTCAACATTAGCTGTTAGCCTTGCTAACTGCCAGACACCGGTTGTGAACGAGCACAAAGGCCGCGTTGTCACTGGCATAATGTATCCTTCGTGGGGGAATTTCGGTGGATCACAACAGACCCAAAATTATGGAACTGGTATCAACACTGGGAATGCCGCTGGGTTTGGAGGCTCAGGCGGTGCCTCCATCTTCACCAGCCTCCAGGAGCAGCACCTCCAGCAAATGCAGCAGCTGCAGATGCTCCATCAGAAACAGCTTCAGTCAGTGCTGCACCACGGAGCACCCAGCGCTGCCTCCGCCTACAACCCTGCGCCCTCAGTCGGATATTCAGGCTCTTCGTGGAAACCCCTTAACACTGACATTCAAGACAGTGCCACTGGGCCTTCGGCCTACTATACTCAGAGTAACTCAGCCAATCTGACGATGAGAGGGCCCCCTGTCCAGCCACAAGACATCCAGCCTCCGCCGCCGTCTCAGCCGCACCCAACCGAGTCTCAACCCGCTCCTCCACCTCCAGAACCCCCTTCTGTGAAAATTAAAGCTCCTGACCACAATGCAACCAAGCCCGCCCCCCCTGCACCCAAGCCCACCCCCCCTGCACCCAAGCCCGCTCCCCCTGCACCCAAACTCGCGAGCGATAAAGCTACATCTCTACAGGTATAATAATGTCTTGGGCACATCCCACCTGTTATTTAACTCTTTACCTTTTAATGAGGCGCCTGCCTGGGCATGTTATGTATTCAGATTGGTTCATATATGTACATATGTCATATCATATACGTTAATAATACCAATAACATTATAATAATTGTTTAACACAATTTTACATGACCCACAGGATCAGCAACAACAGTGGTACAAACAACATCTTCAGAACCTGAAGATGAAGCAAGACAGAGCCAAACAAAACCAGAAGGATGGTGGTAATACTACAGTGCCACCGCCACCTCCAACCTCGGAGCCCCCCAAAGGAGCACCTCCCCCTCCTCCCCCTAAAGAGGAACCACCGGCCCCACCACCTCCACCACCTTCAGAGGTAGGCAACATTTAAACTTCACTGCAAAAATCATCCAGTCTTTTATTGTTTTGTCATGATGTGATTTGTGCACACAGTTTATTTATGTAGTATTTGCAATTACTTTCTTGAAATCACATTTTCAACTGCTAATTTCAAAAATGAATGAATGAATACAGCTGTAACAATTATTTATTTATTCATAAAATTATTTCTATCATATCAACATCAAGTAAAAGTCTGTACTGAATTCAGTTTGATTTCCAGAGTTTTCTCCTACTAGGGCTGTCTGAGTGCTTTTTAAGAATTTGTGTTTTTTTATTTTCCTTTTTAAGAGCTGTTGAATGCTGTTTAGATCAGTCATTACTGTTGTCCTGACACATGTATGCCTTGTGCATGGCGATAATATGGATAAATTTAAATCAATGCAATAAAAAAAAAGTAATGCTTTAGACTCCAAAGCCATGCAATTGTTTCTTGTAATAATTCTATAATAATAATTCTGTAATAATTCCTCGTTTTGGCAGAAGAGTCTCAGCAATGGAGGACTTGTTTCCATTCTACATTAATTGACATTATTTGTTGCCATTTTAAACACAAAACTGTAGAGACTGCCTCTGCTTTTACTGAGAGAGTTGGCTCTAGACTACAATTAGTGTCATGAAGTCTCAAAATACTGTCAGCTGCTGGGGATTTTTATGGATTACAAGGAATGTAAATTGTATTTTAAGATTTTCTACCTAACAAAGCCTTACTGCACTAAACTGTAAAGTTCACAAACCTCAACAGATTATAAAACTATGGATTTACAAACAAACTCAATCCAAGTGTGGTATTTGGATGCATCTAAAGATACATAAACTTTGAACCCTCCTCCAGCAAACACGTCACAGCGCTGTTTTTATTATTAACTAATTAAGAATAATCCTGAACAGTTTTTATTGGAATGTGAATATAATGAATACGAAAATGTGGAACAATACCTTGGAAAATAATCAAAATCCTTAAAGAGTAGTATTTTACTATGGGGCATTAACTGCTAACACATAACATATTGAGGTCACTATGTTACTATTTGTTGTTTTGAAAATGGTATTTTTGTTGTTGTTGTTGTTGTTGCTGTTTGTGGCACTCCCGTCCTGTTGCTCCTGCGTCAGTCCTCCTTTAGAGCAACAATACAATACGGTCAACATACATCCTGCTAATTAAACTACTGCACCTGCTTGTTTCTATGGATATGTCATTGCTCTGCCTGAAATTTTCTGCAGTATAATATTAAACAGCTCTACCTTACATTTATTCAATTACATGTGGTTTTATAACTCAAAAATACAAAAAAAACAAAAAACAAAACAGACATTCTGACTGTGAATGGGGTTGCCTTTCCACAAATCTGACCTATAACTTGGTTTGGTCTCCATGAAGATAGAAAGGTTTTATACCATATTGTGAAACATTTCAGACAAAGCAATGAAATTTCCACAGAGAAGAGTATTTGATGGACTCTCCACCAGAAAAGTTACACAGTCACATTCATTTAAGACATCAAATACATACATACAGTGTAAACTCTTGCACCTTGGACCAGTACCTTGATTAGTAATAGCTTCTTGAAGGCAGCCGAAGCATCTTGATTTCAAGAACATTCTCCAAATGACTACATTTGAAACATTATGCTTGTCAGTGTTGCATCTCTATCTTGTTGCTGATAAAAGACTGACTGTAACTGTGTCACATACAAGAGGGACTGAGCAAGTCTGGGCTGAGTTTCTTGAAAGTCCAGCCCTTAATACTGTATGCTGTATAGACTTATTTTCAACAAATCAATATATCACAGTGCTTTGATTCAGGTAGATTAATTCTTTTAAAACATTTAAAGGTACACATCGGCGTTAGGTGTTTCCAAATTACATTGGCAGAGTTGGTGCAATCACGGAACATGTAATTACTGCAAAAAACAAAACAACAAACAATCAACAGATTTTCAATGTTTACTTACAATTGAGACGTATCTTTTGGTCTTAAGTGTTGTAAAATATCAATTTCAGAATATTTTAGTTGAGGATTTTGGGCTAGTCATTGTTTTTCTCAGTAAATTTATTTCAAAAGATGTTATCAACATGAATCTGAATAGTAAATCGTCAACTTCTGAATGTCTGAATACTTAGGCTGTAACGATTTCACTAAAATGTGACCTTGGTTAGGTACTCCTTCCTGTCCTGGAGTCAAGGAAATGTAGAACTTCAGGGCAACTGAAACTTTTTCTAACAAGACTATAAAATACAATTGTTCGGTCAAATAAGACCGACATTTTACTTAAGCTTAGCGTTCCAATTGCACTGCACACAAAAAACATACAGATAGAGAGAAAGAAAGTCACGTTGCTAGAATGGCTCTCAATAATTCATTAACCTGAGGCGAGGAGAAAATTCAGTTTGTTGACTGGATAAAGTTAGTTTGGTTGAAGACGTTTCGCAGCTCATCCAAGCTGCTTCTTCAGTTCTGGTCAGAATGCTGGTGAACATTTCCTTATATCTGCAGGGAGGAGCTAACTAACTGAAACTAACACACCTACTTGTTTACAGTTTGTGTTTTTTAGTTAGGCCTATTGACCTGTGCAGGGTGTGGTGTCTAATTAGCATAACAATTCATGGCCATAATGGAGCTTCCTCACCTCTGGACTTGAACTGGCTACACCTGTTGTTCTCTTGTTTTTGATTTGAACTGAAGAAGCAGCTTGGATGAGCTGCGAAACGTCTTCAGCCAAACTAACTTTTGTCCAGTCGACAAACAGAATTTTCTCCTCGCCATGGATTCTACCTGGATGACTGAGGGACCTCATTAACCTGAGGTGTATCCAATGGAAAATACAGAAAATAAGGCCCTCAGAGCTTTCAGGTCCGGTCCTTCTAAAGTATCAGTACCAGTAAATGGTTGTTTTTGCAAATTATTGAATGAATCATTTTCAGTAAGGTGCCCAGCACCTTCTTCTTGTGTTTTACATTATTACATAGTCTGTGGTTTGATGATTTGACATGTGTGAATTACTAGGGGTCTTCTTGGAAATATCTGGTGAAAATGTCATATAATGAAAATAACACCTTTTTAGAAGTATATCTGCTGGAAAAAAATAAATGTATGATTGTGATTGCCTATAAACATATATATATTATTTGCATGAATTTTCAGAGTGAAAATGTCAAAAAAACACCTACACTTACAGACAAAGTAAGTCCCACCAACCCTGTCCCATCTTCACAACTCATCTCATATGTGATATTTGTTTTTCCATATTTGCTTCACAATACAGTTTGAAGTGATTCTTAGTTTTCTGACTACACATCAATTCTTCTTAAATATTTATTTATTTAAGAAGATGGCACTAAAATATTTTTGATCAGGTTTGGCATTTGTGGATTTGTTCATATTTTTAAGAAAATTCAATAGAATGGAAAATGCAAATGATTAATAATGCTGTTTTCCTTTGTACTTTAAATGCTGTCTCTATATCACAATACCCTGATTGCAAGGTACAAGTAGGAAAATAATAGTTACATTTGAAAATATGTTTAAGGCTCTAATGAACATATAGTAAGTGGCACTTCATCTTGTCCGAAGCACCTTCGTCACTCCAAACTATAGAATTTATAAATCTTCATAAACTTCATGTTCTATTCCAGTTCCAGTTTTTTCAGTTCGATTTTGTTTGAAAAATGTCCCTTTTAAAACAAATTTGTCAATTGTAGTTCATAATATCTGTAATGTCGTTAGTCTCTGTAACACAGTTATGTACAAGATGCTCAGTTTATCTTTGCCTTGTTTCCATTCAAAGCCTGAAACTCCTCAGGATCCAGAGGAGACCGCGCGCCTCCAGCAGCTCCAGGCTGCTGCAGCTCAGTGGCAGCACGTGCAACAGCAGAGGGCTGGTTTACAATACCAGGCTCTCATGCAACAACATGAGAATCTTCAGAAGGTCCTTGAACAATATCAACAACTCATTCAACAACCTCCAAACCTCCAGGTTTGCATTATTGTCTTTTTTACCTAATGAAGAGAACGCACTATGCATTATAAAGGCTAATGTGGGAATGTGTTCTTTATGGCTCTACTTAGTAAGCTCACAAAGGTTGTTCCGTTACTTATATTACCACTTGTTTAAATATAATGCAGATGTGAATTGCAGACCATTTTAATATAAAATGTACTTCATAAAACAATGGTGTTTTTCATAAACAAATAATAATTTTTGTATTTTTATTTTACTAGACTATGTCGGCTGAAATGCAGTTGAGACATTATAAAACACAGCAGCAGAATTTTGTTCCAATGTATCAAGAGTGGGATCGAACCTTCATATTGTGGTATGAACAGTTCCAAAGCTATCCCCACAAAGACCAGCTTCAGGACTATGAAAGCCAATGGAAGCAATGGCAGCAGCAGATGAATGCCACAAACGCTCACATTCAGGAACGTGTAGCCACCCTAACTGCAATGGTTCCCTATGCTTCAGCTCAGTACAATAGTGGGACTGTCAGGCAGTATAACCCTGAGCCTGAACATGATCAGTCAAATCAGCAGTCGGTGAACCAAAATGCCACTGATTATCCTTCCACTTTTAAAAGTGCTGGAGGTTCAAGGTGAGTCTTGATTATTTACCTTACTGTCTTTTAAAAATCTTCCAACCCATGATAATTTAGAACCACCACACCGCAATTTTTGTTTTCTAGATTTGACCAAGCACAACAGGGATTTGAAGAAGCCTATGATGCTCCAGAGCAAAGTTTTGATGGTCCTTCCCGATTTGATGCTCCCCCAAGATTTGGCAGTCCAGCTTTTGATGGTACTCCAAGATTTGGTGGTCCACGGCAACGCTTTGATGGTCCTCAACAACGGTTTGACGGACCACAGCAACGTTTTGATGGGCCTCGACAACGTTTTGATGGGCCTCAGCAACGTTTCGATGGTCCTCGACAACGTTTTGATGGTCCACGGCAACGTTTCGATGGTCCTCGGCAACGATTTGATGGGCCTCAGAGATTTGATGGGCCACAGAGATTTGATGGGCCTCAGAGATTTGATGGGCCTCAGAGATTTGATGGGCCACAGCGCTTTGATGGGCCACAGCGCTTTGATGGACCTCAAAGGTTGGACCAGCTACGGCAGCGATTTGATGGTCCTCAAAGATTTGAGGCTCCAAGGCAACGATTTGATGGCCCATCAAGATTTGACCAGCCACCACGAGGCCCCCAACCTCAAATTAGTCCACAACAAAGACCACCTGCTCCTACACCTCGTCTACCCATACCACAGCAAGAAAAACAACTGGGTCCTCAAACAAAGCCTGGACCTGCTAGTAAACCACCCGTTGAGGAACCAAAGACTGATGACAAGGATAGTGCATCAAAATCAGATAATGACTTGACAGATGACAGCATGATTGGAAATGCAGGCTTTTTTGTTCAAAAAGATCCAATACCACAGACACAGAAAAAAGATGATATGTCCGCAGATGAAAAACCCAAACCTTCTGATGACAATTCTCCTGTATTAGAACATTCAGATGTGGCACCTAAATCTGTGGCACAAAATGCTCATAAAGATGAATTGCAGTCAAATCAATCAACCATATCGCAACAAGATTCCAAATTACCCAAGCCAGCCACACCAAAAGCAGATTCTTCAATGCCTTCAGTTGGAAGAGGTCATGGACAGCCCCAGGTACCCATTCGGGGTCGAGGCCGTGGGCAAATGGAGGATAGAACGTTAAGAGGACCAAACAGTTCATCATTTGAAAGGGACATGGATGATCAGCCTTATGATTATGGACAATCTGATGCAGAATTGGCCTTGCCTGAGGAGCCACAGGACTATCACTGGCAAGATCCTTCACACGTGGAGTTTCATGATAGTTCAGAACCAAGCAATGAAGAGTTGTGGATACGCGATGAGCAATACTACCCACCAGAAGAAGAATATTATGAAGACCCAGCGGATCATTATATGGGAAGAGGTGGGCACCCAAAAATGAGGGGAAGACCACCAATGCCAATGGGGAGAGGGGGGCCTCCCATGGGGATGGCTGGTCCTCCGATGGGCAGAGGACATCCGCCTTTCATGAGAGTAGGGCCCCCTATGGGTAGGGGAGGCCCTCCTGTGGGCAGGGGAGGTAGAGGGGGTCTACCAATGGGTAGAGGAGGTCCACCCATGGGTAGAGGAGGACCACCCATGGGTAGGGGGGGTCCACCCATGCCCAGGGGAGGTCCAGCGATGGTTCGGGCAGGCCCACCACGTGGTCGAGGGGGTCCACCTTTGAGTAGAGGAGGGAAACCAATAGGTAGAGGTGGCCAACAAGCTGGAACAGCCCACACAGAAAGCATTTGGGAGGATTCCGAGTTTGCAGAGTATTCACCAGAAGAAGACCAATACTGGGATGAATGGGGACCTCCTATGGGTTCGAGAGGTATGAGACCGCCATTTCCACCTGGGCGAGGTCGCCCACCTCGGGGACATCCACCCTTTACACAAGGCAGACCACCTCATCCAGCTCATAGACCAGTGGCTCCAGAGCATTATGACAGTGAATTCAGCTCCATGTATAATGACCCTCATGGACGTCCAATGCATCCTGAAGCAGGAAGAGGGAGGGCTCCACCACCACCCCCTCACGAAATTGGTCATCATCAGGAGGAGTGGTATGATGAAGAGGCAGAAAGGCAAATGGCATATGGCCATGGCCCTCCTCCCACTTCACATGAGATTATGGATAGAGATGAAATGAGGCGGCCTGTCGATCGTGAAATGGGTAGAGGCACATATCCTCCAGACAAAGAATATGAACAAGATTTAAAAGAGGGGTTTGTTGCAGATTATGGGCATGGAGAGAAACCATATCGCAGAGCATCTGATTATCCTCGAGATGTGTATGAATCACAGTGGGAAAGAGATGCCCCTCTGCCTGAGAGGAGATATCCATCTCGTTTGCTACCACCAGAGTTGTACAGGGATGACCCCTGGGCTGAAGAGAGAGATAGAGCTTACCCATATTCTCATGATGAGCGAGACCGGCCAAGAGGAGAACTTCGAATAAGGGAATATGGGGAAGAACCTCGTTATCGACAGGACGATCCCTCTTATTCTATTGCACGCACTCGACTATCCCCTCTTCCAGAAAGACATTATCCAGACTATGAACCTAGACCTGCTTATCAGGAAAACAGAGATTTGCCTTTAGAAAGACCAGCACCTGTTCTTGAGGCAGTTTCAAACTTACCAGAAAGCTCACTTGAACCGCCAACACAAGGAACTAGTGCTGGAGGTCTGCTGGCTCTTTCTCAAAGGCAACATGAGATCATCTTAAAAGCAGCTCAAGAACTTAAAATGATTAGGTAACTATATTAGTCTGTTCATTTCTTATCCTACTTTTAGCTAAGCTTTTGAATTTGCATGCCATTTTTTTCTCCAGGGAGTTGCAAGAAATAAAGCCGTCTAGTGTGGAACCCCAAACTGCTCCTATTGCTCCTGAGAGTTTACCTGAGCTTCCTGCTGGTCTTCTTGGTCTGGAGATTCCACCAGATATTAAAAATGTGTTAAAGGTATTTTTAAAGTTTGTGTAAGAAGGTAATTTACTAAAATGGTCCAACTAAACTGATACATTTTTTCACTCTCTCTCAGGGTATAGCTTCACAAACTACAACTAAAGAATCTCTGTCTGGAGATGGCATGCCTGCTACCACTGATTACCAACTATCGCTTCAAGCTCCAGTTCTCCCAAAGACTGTGGACTATGCACATGGACATGGTAAGATTAATGACACATAATGACTTACTGGAACCACTGTCTTTGTAATGTGAATATGTTGTTTCTTGGTTTGATACTTTTAGAACCTGGGGCTACTGTTGAGAAAATATCTTATGGTGAAAGGATAATTTTAAGACCAGATCCTTTGCCATCTGAAAGAGGCTATGAAAAAGGTACTTTTGACAAAATAAATACTGAATGTAGTTAGTAGTAGTAATAAATGACTTTGTTATACTACCTTTTTAATTGATTGATCATTTTCTGTGCATTTTGGATTCTAGAACCTCTTGGTTTGAGAGATCCTTACAGCAGAGACCTCTATGAAAGACGGGACACTTATTTGGACCGGCGAGAGTACAGCAGAGAGAGAGAGTACAGAGAAAAGTTACCTGAAAGAGAGAAATATGAGAGAGAGCGGTATACACCAAGAGATGACAGGTAACTTTATGCCAAATGGAAAACCCTTTTGTTTTATACTTCTGTTATATTGTTTCTTATTTGCTTTTTATTCAAGCACACAGTGTTTGACTGAAGAAAGGTATTGAATCACATTATGTAATGCACTGTAATAAATCACCTGTGTGTTGTTAGAATTTAGTATTTACTATAAAACCTTTTTTAAAGATCTGCAGTGCCACGCTCAGGATACAGGGAGAGGGAGCGAGAGAGGGATGTTCGAGATCGAGACCATAGTAGCAGTCGCGACCGTGAACATTATGGAAGATCTGACTACGACAGAGCACCTTACAAGCAATCCAGTCTGGAACGGGAGCGCTATAGCCATGGACCCTCTCCCCAGTGTATGTTCAGTTTGTTTATTGTAATACAGTTCAACCGACTATTATAGTGATACCATGGTATGTGTTAATTTCTTTTTTGACCGTCCTTAGAAAGCGTTAGTTTGACATATGTTAATTTGTGTGTCTATGCAACAGAATTATAGATAAATAAATATGAGATTATAAAATGCATAAAAAATGTCTATAAATATATGTACACTTAAGAGAGTAAGGAAATACAGAGTGAAAAGTCTAACAGTCAGTATTCACTTGTAAAATGTACAGTATTTTAGTATTTTATTGACTTTTCTAGTGGAACGAAGAAGCTATGAAGATCGAGTCCCTCCCCCTGCTCCATTGTTGCCATCTCCAGCACAGCCTTCAACTCGACTTGAAAAGAAACCAGAATTAAAGAACATTGATGATATTCTTAAAATGCCTGGGAGATTGTCTCGACCCGACAGGGTAATACTAAGTGGCTACGAATATGTATTATTGTATTGATCTGTATATAAACAGTATTCTTTTGTTTATCATTTTGCTCTGTCTTTGATAGATTGTCATCATAATGAGAGGTCTCCCGGGTAGTGGAAAAAGTCATGTTGCAAAGCTCATTAGAGTAAGTCAAACATTTAATGTTTAAATGTGTAAACATTCATGCTTTTTAGTAATTTATTTCTTCTGTGTTAAGGACAAAGAAGTCCATTGTGGAGGTGCACCACCACGGGTTATTGTTTTGGATGATTATTTCATGACGGAAGTTGAAAAAGTTGAAAAAGATCCTGATACTGGGAGGAGAGTTAAAACTAAGGCAAGTTCTGCAAATTGTTTCAATGAGAGGCTGCTTTGACACTTGAACAAACAATATTTATTGTGAGATTGTTTTCATCTTTAGGTTCTGGAATATGAGTATGAGCCAGAGATGGAAGAAATTTATCGGAGTAGCATGCTTAAAACCTTCAAGAAAACCTTAGACGATGGATTTTTTCCTTTCATAATATTAGACACAATTAATGACCGAGTGAAGCACTTTGACCAGTTCTGGAGTGCAGCAAAGACTAAAGGGTTTGAGGTGTGACTTGTGTTTTTATTCTTGTTTTTTCAGTTTTTGTCTTTTTTGCCAATTTGAGTCTTTGTTTTAAAGGTATATCTTGCTGAAATCACTGCTGATGTTCAGACATGTGCAAAGAGAAATGTCCATGGACGCAAACTGAAGGATATAACCAAGGTAAGTTTGAGGAGTTCCCAGTATTTAAAAAATATATTTTTTCATGACCTCTTAAAAAAATCTTTTCTGTTTTACAGATGGCCAGCAACTGGGAGCCATCTCCAGGTCATATGGTGTGTTTAGATATTCGTTCCATTCTGCAGGATGCTGCTATAGAGGAGGCAAGTTTTGCAAGATCTTAAGACCTTTTAGAATTTTTGTATTTGTACTGATTATGTCATTTGTTACAGGTGGAGATGGAAGATTTTAATCCTGATGATGAAGTTAAGCAACCCAAAAAGGAAGAGGAAGAGGAGAGTGATCAGGTAGGACCTGCATCCTCTATTTAATTACTGCTGTTTATTACACTGCTGTTGTAATTATAGAAAAAGAAAAAAGAAAATTTAGGCAAAAGTGTATAAAAGAAGGCATCTGAAATAATACACCTGACATGCCAATCAGATAATCCACTGTGGTGCCCTCAGGATTATGTAAATATGATGAAATATGAACTTGGCTTTTATAATCAAATTGATTGAAGGATTTTGGTCAGCTATAAATTAGCTATTTCCTTAGGCTATTTATATTATACAAGGCAAAAAATACAACCTCTTGTCTGCATTTTTAGTGAAAATTCTTTTGATCATATCAGATCATACAGTTATTACAGTATGAACAGTACATAAAGATTATGAAATACATTGAATGTTCCACAATGTGTTTTCTTGATAGAAAGCTAGCTAACCCACCCAGTTGACACATGGAACGTAGAGAGTGTAAAATTCTGATAGTTAGAGCTAAAACATCTAGTTGGAGATAGTCATAATCATTTTTTGTTTACATTTTTTTTTTTTTTTTTTTATACAACTACAACATTTCTTACCCTACAACAATTAAAACAGAATTATTATATTTGAATATTTGAAAAAGGACCATGTAGATTTATCAATAAAACATTTATTTACTATAGACCATAACTCAGGTTTTCAGTTTCAAACAGAGTTAATCTAAATATTCAATATTCATCATGGTATAACTCAGTATGCTCCAATCTGTTGCACCAAGTCCTCTTATGATTACATTCAGAAATTCCTCGTGCGAGACAGGACTGCGTCCTTCAAGGGCCAATGACACTCACCGGATCAAAGACTTTTATTACTGACAGCGCCATACCTTCCGCCGGCTTCCTTCGAGCAACCAGTGGATTGGTGTGCACTGACCTTAACTAACTCTGTGAACCTAACCTGGTTCAGAGCAGGTTTTATTCCTCTAACCCTGAGTTTAATCAGAGTCTGGTCCTGCAGAGGGAGCAGTCTGATTGTACATTTCATGTCCTCATTTACAGAAGTATGATGATTAATGATGAGGATTTTTTACAGTCAGCTCAGTTTCCTCTTTCATACATTTTATTTCATTTCATAATTACTCCGTGCTCCCAATATCTTTCTGACTTAATTAGCTATTTGCTTGACAGAAAACTGTTTTAATAAGTGAAGGTAATAATTTTATCAGTTTGATTTTAATGTCAAGTTAAATTCTGTTTTATGCTTACTATATTTGAAGTACAAATACAAATAGTAAGTGCTACCACAAATTATGGTGTGTGAAATTACAAAAGTTTTTAAATATTTAATGAGCTAAAGTACAAGTATGGTAACAATATAATGTGTGTTTAGGCATCATACTAACTATAAATTTAATTTATGTCACATCCCATATAATGTCAAACCTGAATATAACTTGACTAGAAGCACATGACCTCCTTCGTTTCTCTAAATGAAGGAGGTCATTCACACAATGTCTGTGTTTATGTTCATGTAACAAACATACATGAACATTTACAAAGACAGTGGCTCCCTCTTTTCTGCATCACTTGAGGAAAAACAAAAACACAACACTACCCACGCCAGTCCATCTTTCCCACAATCAGGGAATAATTTAGCTCCATAAAATCTTCTTTATAAAAGAAAAATAGATATTTATATAACTCCACTCATTTATATAACTATCAGACTCAGTGATCAAACTGTACTCCAAACCTACTGTGAGCTTTGAATTAGTTGAACCTGTTTTGTAAAATAGGGCCCCTGTCATGGGTAAAGGCTATGCCTGATATTATCTACAATGGCCACACAACTGTGTCATATTTTTGGAATTTCTTATTGCAATATTTCAGATTATTTCATATCTGTGTTTTTTTTTTTTGTCTTTTAACTTATTTGGAAACATTTTTGGAGGTAACCACAGGCATTTGGATAACCCATTGTGGAGATCCTTATTCCACATTTGAGATCACTGTTATTTAGACATAATATCCTAAAGCCTAAAATACACATGTTCACCTGACTGTACTTATTTACGTGAATACAGATCTGGTAATCTTCCACTGGAAATTTAGTGGTTGTATTTGGTTTGCAGACTCTGGTATGGAGAAATAGGCTGCAATACATATGTCAGCCACTGGAGGGCATCATAGCCTTTTGCCTTATGTTAAAATAGATAGGTGTAACACGTGTAAATTTTAGAGAAATGTTCTGAGATATCTGAACAGTTTGCCCATGTAGGCTTAACTGTGCAAGATGAGAATAAAAATAAAAAAAAGCACCTGGCGTTATTGTGAATTAATACAGTTTAAAACCATAAATTCTGAGGTACAAACTGCACTCTTGACAATATAAAACTTTATGCAAATTTTCTCTGATCTACAGTGTCTTGAATATTGCATCAAAAGCACAGTTTTTACATTTTGAGTATTTTGGAAAATATAAAATTATCCATAATGGAAAATTATGTTACTGAACTGCTTATTTATTTATTTTTGCACTTTGCTTGGACACGCTACTACAGTATTTCATATAACAAAATGTTTAACCAAAATTTTTCAAAAACAAACTGAGTTAGACACAAACCAACATGTTTAAGTCAAGCATATACATTTAATGTAAATGCATGTACGTGATCTGTTAGGGCTGGTCGATATGGATCAAAAAATATATCTCGATATATTTTGCTATATCTCGATATACGATATATATCTCGATATCTGTACAGGAAAAAATAACCCCCTAAAACTGCCAAATTCGACAAGGTCCTTTTTTTTTTATTATTAAAGTGTAAGAGGTAGGCAGTTCATATAGGAAGATTACAAAAAAAAAACTAATTACATAAATAATAATTTAACTGTAAAATGAAAGAAATAATACATATTTCCTTCTTTTCATTCATAAATAAAACAACTCAACACAAGCTCATCTTTGCATTAACTCTGTTATCCAGACCATAACCATAACCACGAGCTCCTTTAGCAGAGGAAGCTCAGGATGTTGGTTATTTTAACAGATCCATGTTCCTATCCAGTTGTAAAGAGCTATGAGGTTTCCCACAATCCACTGCAGATCAAACCCAACGTTTCCAAACACTATTGTACAAGTGACATTGCAGCAGATTATGAATTAAAATCTTCTGCATAAATAAACTTTACATGACTAAACTTTACAACATATAAAGCATAACGACTCTAGAGCCACATCAGCCCGTTTGAGATTATAATGTTTTTTTGTTTTGTTTTTTTGCAGTTTTGCGCAGACTTATTTACGTTTTACAGAAACAAAACTTAAAAAGCGCATGGCTAATTTGCATAAACAGCGCACTCCACGTGCCGCTCATGCGGTTCAACTTCTTTTGGACTGAAGGACATGACTCAGTGGAATATGAGATGTGCTGCCGATGGTCTTGTCTGTAAATGGTAGAAAAGTTTAGTGGCGCTAGAAGCTTTTCGCTGGCACCAACTTTCGGCATTCACGGCGATAGCGAGGAGTGAATGAGACACGAGCGAACAAAATCAGGGAAGCGGGGGCGCGCGGCGGCACGCACAGAGACAAACAACCAAAGAGGCGAAATCAGAATTGAATATAAGCATTATATCGATATATACGATATCTCAGAATTCATATCGAGTTTAAAAACTATCTCGATATATTTAAAATATCGAGATATCGCCCACCCCTATGATCTGTTTTAAAGAGATTATTAGGGAGCAAGATTTAAAGAAACCATAATATATGGCAAAGGAGAAATTCAATTTGTCAACTGGACAAAGTTTATTTGGTCGAATACCTTTCGCAGCTCATCTAAGCCACTTCTTCAGTTCTGGTCAGAATGCTGGTCCAAACATCAAATTCACTTGTGAAGATGCCATGAAGAACACATTGGCTTTCTTTGACTGTGCAGTAATGATAGAAGACCAGCGACTCCAGGTGGAGGTCTTCAGGCAGCCCACACACACGGACCAGTACCTGCTTTTTGATTCACCACCCACTGCAACACAAATGGAGTTATTTGGACACTACAGTGCAGGGCTCAGGTGGTGTCTACAAGCACAAAGGGAAAGGAGAAAGAAGAACAGCATGTGCAGAAAGTCCTCTCTGTTTGTGGATATCCAAAATGGGCTTTCATTAAAATAAAGAGAGCTAAAATCAAGACAATAGAGAATAAGAACCCAGAAGAAAGGGCGTGACTATTCCATACATAGCTGGTGTTTCTGAAAACGACAGTGGATTTTAAGACACAAAATTCCAGTCTGTTTCAAACCTACAAACACTTTAAGACACCCAGAGGACAAAACACCGAGCCACAAACAAAGCAATGTGGTCTACTCCAGTCAGTGTAGTGAAGACTGCAGTGAGCGCTACATTGGAGAAACAAAACTTCACAAGAGGACCAACATAGACGAGAGAGCAGCAGTGGTCCTCAGTCTCCGTAAATTTCCAACTAAAAGCCATCGCCCACTCCTTTGAGGACAGTGAGGTACAGATCTTATCAAGAGAAAATAATTGGTTTGAGAGGGAAGTTAAAGAAGCTATTTTTGTTAAGAAAGAGAATCTTTCTCTAAACAAAAATGGAGAACTCGGACATCATCTGTCTTCTATTTACAACTCCATCCTCAAACCTAAATCATGCTAATATGATGCCACACTGCATTTCAATAGGCCTAACTAACTAACAGAAACTGTGAACAAATAGATGTGTTAGTTTCATTGTAATTACCTCCTCCCTGCAGACAGATATAAGGAAGTACCCACCAGCATTCTGACCAGAACTGAAGAAGCAGCTTGGATGAGCTGCGAAATGTATTCAACCAGATAAACTTTGTTTTGAATTTGAATTTCCCCTTTGCCTTTCTACCTGGATGACTGAGGGATTTTTCACAAACCATAATGTACATGTTTAGGAGTTAGTAACTCAAACATAGTGGTAGACAGATAGTGCTGGTGTTCCAAATTAAACAGCTTCTATTTATCTCTATTGTTGTCGTTTGGGGACACTATGAGGAGTGTACACTCCAGGACAGCAGCATTGCTTATGTCATTACTAGAGCCCGACCAATATATCGGTTGGTCGATATTATCGGCCGATATGGGCAACTGGGGGTATATCGGCTATCGGCCGATATGCTTGCTGATAGGGGCCGATATTTCACGTGGGCATGTGATAGTTGTTAAAAATCTTAGACTCTCTACATTATGTTCATTTAATCCAATTTACAGACAGATAAATGTCTTAATATGTGGCTCCACATCAGTATTTATCTACGGAGTCATTTGTCTGTGTGTGTCTCTGTACTGTCCCTGAACACACCACAGAGTCGCGTCACTCACGTGTGTTTGTTTACACCCGCAGCGGTGCGCAACACTGAGATTATATTCTTTTTACGGACAATCGGTTTGAGTCTAGATTAAAAGGACATTTATTAGTGCAGACTTGTGATGTGAGGAGGAGCCTGTGTGAGCGGTGAGTGTTGGAAATATGTCGACTTTGAAGCTAGTTTTGGTCATTTGTTATGGGTTAGCTGCTGTAGCTCCCGCACATAAACAGGCTGTTTTCTATTGGTCTATTGTAAAGTGACTATATTGGCCGTATATTTGTTACTGGACCTGTATTGATATGTAAATGAGCTGTGAATAGACGTGTGAATTATGACATTTGCGCATATAATTAATTACCGCGGCGCGCACGTATTTACGGCTAAAGGCTAATAGCGCTAGTTTCTTTACTAGTTATGGGTCCGTCGCGAACGAAATGACTCTTAGAACCGACTCTTTGAAGGGAACGACGGGAGCCTGATCCTTATTGGGAGCCGTGTTTTCTCTTTCTCTCACTTTTTTTCTCTTCACGCCGCGTGCAGACTCGACAGCGGCAGCGGCTGAAAACGAAACTTTGAGAAATTTGCGTGTACATAGGATAAAAAATAAAAAATAAATTTAAAAAAAATAAATAAAAAATGAGCATATTTGGCTGTAGTTTAACATAAAATAAATAAGTCCGGGTTTAGTCCTTTTTCAGTCCTGGTTTAGACCTGGTTCAGTCCTGATTCAGTCCTGCTTTAGACGTGCTTTAGACCTGCTTGCAACAAAACAATCTGAAGAGCCACTTGGGAGCCAAAAGAACCAGCAGCTTTTAGTGAGCTGATCCAAAAGAGCCAGTTCTCTAAAAAGAACTAGAATACCCATCACTAGTGTCTAGAATGTGATGCAAAAATGCCATTAAGCCAACCTACTGTCTGTAAATATGATGTAAAGAGGCAGAATAACAATAAATGTTGCCTAAATAAACCCAATTTAAAATCCACCAGAGACAAACCTAAGTTTTTTAAACAATTCAACATTTACAGTGAATTTTTACATCACTAAATATATCTGCGATTATATCGGCTATCGGCAGCTCCAACTCCCATTATATCGGTTTCATATCGGCCACAGCAAAATCCATATCGGTCGGGCTCTAGTCTTTACATAGTGATTATTAAATGCATTTACAGTTTTATTATATACTTCAATATATAATGTTATACAGTATCAGTGGAAAATCACAAAATCTGTGTTCTTCATTGAACATGCTGTGACTGTTGCATATGACCGTGGTAAGTCTGTGACAGATTACTCATCATGAGTACCACCACAAGAAGCCACTAAATCTGCACGACTGGAATTAGGATAAGTGAGTTGAGTGAACCTAGTTTTGCCTAGAATTGGAAAGCTACATTTAAAAACATTGCGCCTTAGTTCTTCGTTGCTGGATTGATTCCCAACCATCCATGGCAGAAGAATGATTGGATGTACTGATACTTTGCAGCTGATAGCATCACACCCCCAGAGAATGCTGATGACAGCTCTGTATCAGGTGTTGTTAGACTTTGAAGTGAGCTTTATTTCATTACAATTTGACCGTAAAGACTTGACTTTGCTGTAACTACAACAGCTGAACTGATTTGTCCCATTAAACAAGCCCTTCTTAAATGGAATTACAGTAACATGTTACCTAGCATTAGCCAACAGCTGTTCAGTTAATGACTCACCTTTTTTGTTGAAAATCAAACAGGACCACGATGCTCGTTTTGGCTCCTTTAATATGCTGTTTAAATACATTTTGTATTTTTCTGGCAGTGTTTGCTAATGTGTGCATTGTGTCACCATGGTAACTGGTGAACATTCCATCACAGGCATACATGTAGTACACCCTCAATGTAATGTGACTGCTGTTACGACCCAGCTCGTTTGGGGTGAGGGAAGTAACAAAAATAAAACCAAGATGTAAAATGGAATAAATTAAGTAATGTTTAATTAACAGGAATGTAAAGGTAAATTAACAAAACACAAAAAATATACAGAAAACAACCTAAACTAAGAAACAGAACAACAGAATAAACAGCGTTTTGTGCCAGAAAAGGGGTCACGCAGGCTTACACAAAAACGAGTGGTAAAACTTAGGGACACACACTAAACTAAACACAAGTTCCCCAAATTAAACCACATAAGCCCACAAACAGAATCGAGTGACCAAGGCAAAAAAGGCACAAAACAGAACTACACTAACACACAAGCACAAAACCAAAATGGCATACTGGCCACCAAGGCCAGCAGCCCCGAACAGGTGCTGGCAATCTCCTTAAATAGGGGGAGGTGGCTGCAGGTGAGTTGGGCGTCGACTTGCCCCACCAATCACGGACCAAGATTCCTGCAGCAGGAATTAGGAGAAGTTCACAAAAATCACACAGCGAATTAAACCTAAGGCCTGGGGCCGTAACACTGCAAAGTATCAATACCATAACCACTGTTAGAGGGGATTCTTAGTTGTATCTAAAATGAGAACTGATGTAATATGATTTATTGCAGCTGATGTCTTGGACAGGGACATTCTGTGAACACATCAATTCAAAGCACCTTTGTAAGATATAAATATCTCTGAACATGAAGCAAAGTTACTGTATAGTCCATAAAGTGGTTTTACTGTTTGTCTTTTGTTGTCACCATGTTCTTTATTTCAGCTATAGCTTTCCTCCCTGTTCTTCCTGTCCCAGTGACACCTGGAGATTTAACTCTACAGTCTTTTTTATGCAATATAGGGCTACCTACCGAAAAGCAAATGGGAGATGGACACATCTGAAGCAAAACTCGGTATGTCTCACCTGTTTTATGTGTTACACAAAATACTTTGTAGAATGATGATCATATTGTTCATCATGTTGTATACTTTTAATTAAGACTTAATCACAGAATGAAAATGGCAGTGTGAATAGTTAAAACTGGCAAATTCCAAAGGCGAACAACTCAGGGTGGTGGTCTTCATGCAGTGTGAAGTATCTGCTAACCCACCCTGTACTTTAGACCTCCACAAACCCAAACCATGAGACATGGTAACAGTTCAATTCTCTCAAATGTTAATGCTATTAGATGTGTTTAAAACTGTGCACTATGAATTCATCCTTAAAAATGAAATTTCATTCACAGTGCAAAAACTATATTGGGAATATTAGTTTTATCAAGTCTAACAGTTCTATTTGTGTTAATCTTATTTTTCTATTCTAAATGTATAGAATAGAGTTGAGGCTGAACTGGCTCATCTATCACTGTGCACATGTGCTACTACAACTGTTGAAATCAAGAACTGTACTATCCTGTTACATTAGTGTGTGCCATTAGTTTAATTTATCAGTTGACATTGACCTTTCATTACTGTACTAATAAAAAAAATCCACTTAGAGACAAGGATTCCTATTAGTTAAACCTTATGCACATCATAGCAAATGTCGTCATAGTTAAAAAATCTCATCCTGGGCAATAGGAAGGTGTTATATATAAATAAAGCCAACTTCAGTCTCTTTGGCATTAAATAATGATAGTATTTATTTTGAACAGACCGGTTGGATGGTCTAAGCATCAGCGGGAAGAGGAAACGTGATGGTGACCATGCTGGGTTAGAGGACTTCCTCCAGCTTCCTGACGACTATGCCACACGTCGCTCCCAACCAGGGAAGAAGAGGGTAAACATGCTTGGCAAATATGTCCTTCCAACTATCTCTATCATTTTAACTTCTTATATTTAACCTGAAAACCTTTGCCTTCGTCTCTCAGGTGCGATGGGCAGATTTGGAGGAGCAGAAGAATGCAGATCTGAAACGAGCGATTGGTTTTGTGGTTGGTCAAACGGACTGGGAGCGGATAACAGATGACAGTGGGCAGCTGGCACAAAAAGCGCTCAACCGCACAAAGTATTTCTGAAGAGGGCATCTTTTATCAACTCATCTAATGGTAAGCTCTTCATTTTTGATAAAAGCGTGAGTTATTAATTAATATTTAAAAAATAAGAGCATATTCAACATTCATCATAAATATAAAAATGTGTTTGATTTGTAAGCCTGCTGGTTAGTGTTAGTTGTTACGGTTAAAATTATGAATTGCATTTTGTCTATTCGTTTTTCATATTTATGAAATAGTTTGAATACGGTTTAATTAAATTCTCAATGTAGTTGATGTTGACTATTATTTCTGTGGTGATCTGTGATTCTGTGATCTGTGGTGTTTGTATTTGTCTGTCTCAGCTAATGACTTTCCATTTTATTTTAGTTCATGTGATGACATTGAAGCTGCCTTCTCCTGACGCTTACTGTACCCAGTGATTGTTTCTTTAGCCAGAATTAAATTTAGTTTTTTAATGTCTCTATCATATAAACTCATTATGTTCATTTCATTATTTGTATTAAGTTTTTTGCTGTTTTATATATTTCATGCCCTCAATTGTGTTTCTGTAGCAATGTCTCTTAAAAATGTATACTTGAAAAGACAATAAAGGCTACACAATTATGAAACTTGTACATTGTAATTCCACTGCCTTTTAATGCGTTATTATTTAAATGAGATGCATTAGAAACCTGTCTATCAGATCGTTACTTTACATTTTCATTGTAAACTGCAACATTGATCAAATTCCTTTGACTTTGTGTTTAAAACTGCAGAACTGATTTTTGCTGGTCCGCCTCAGTCATTTCACTGTATCACTTTTGTGAAAGTCAATATACAACATATTTTTAATGTATTTATTAAAACATCTGTAAATGCAGATTCATGAGTGGGGATGAGTGATCTGTAAAAGCTAAAATTATCTGAACACTCATCCACAAAGCTCTAAAGCAGGGGTCATCAAACTAAGGCCCGACTTTGGTCCACCGTGCCCCTTTGACTGGCTCCCCACCCCCTCTGCCCCCCACCACTTGAACCGGGTCTATGAGGTAATCGTCAAAAGTTGTCATGGCCTATTTTTTTAATGACTTTTTGACAAATAACACGTCTGCACCTTGTATTTTGTTGATTTTTTTTCCAATAAAAACAATATTTATATAGTTATATGATGTATTTACTTTTGCTGCTGAATTTGCCTTCGAATTTTCATCACCTGACAAGCTTGATATCAAACAGTGACCATCAACACACGTGCAGAGTCCTGTAGCGCAGTTAAGGACAGCAAACTGGCAAGTATTTAAGAACAAAAAGTTGACCGAGAGGACTGAGTTTTCAAAGAACAATAGACGATAGATAATTTTTTTGTGCAGTGTGAGGACTGCATTTTGTCTGATATGTAAAAATGTTGCGGTTTTCAAAGAATATAATCTGTGTCAGGGTCATACAATTCTGTTATATGGCCTACCCGACCCCACCCCGGCCCCCCCCCCCCCATCAGTCAGAAGGGATAATATGACCCCCAGAGAAAAAAAAGTTTACTGACCCCTGCTCTAAAGTAATACAGGAGTACTTAAACATGCATGAATCATTTAAAAATAGTGAGATGGTTCAGTGCAGTGTAAGATGACTAACTGAGATAATACTGGCAAAAATATTTATTGTGATTAGATTTTTTAAATTTAAATGGCAAATATAACAAGGCCTGGTGAGACTCAATTCAGTCTGGAATCTGAGATCTCAACCACTCCTTCCACTGGTGGCATTCCATTTTGGACATTACATTTGAGATTCATCCAGATGAATCCTTCTTGGTGCTATTTGCATTACATTTTTAGATTTAAAGGTGGCAAAATAATTCATTATCATAACAGTATACTTTGCTGATCTTGGCTCGGAACAATTTTGGTGACTAAACATTTTTGCAAATCGACATCTTGACCAGCTTTTTGCATTAACATGCATTTACTCATCTTCTGTCCAATCATACCATAGTAATATTAATTACTTAAAGATGCACAATGTAACTTTCCTAGTAAAGTGTCTGTAGCTACTTGTATACATGGATATTTTATTGTCTTGTCTAGAATGCTCCTCAATATGGCATCAAACTTATCTGTATGGAGACCAGCAGCGGACAGCACCAGACCAAGTTACAAGTCAGAGCTTTGGCACAGTGACCCCACTCAGTTATGAGTATTTTTGAGTTGTAAAAATACCTGTAATTTATTGAAAGTGTAATAGGTTTAATGCCATTCTGTGGGACATTTCTGACAAAGCAATATTATCACCATGGACATAAACCGGTGGATTTACCAGAAAAGTTCTATGGCGCACACATAAACATTGCATTTGTATTGTAAACTTTGCCTCATTTATTGCTTATCCTGCTTTTCTACTTCATCGTACACTTAAATATTAGAAATAACAGTCTCATTTTCTGTTTCTTTTCTGGCCTTTTAAAAATACTCCATCACATAGCACTCGTGGTGTTCATTGTATTTATTTTAAATGTATATTGCTTGAAAGATAATTTGGCCCTGATCTGAGTGCATAGACATGCCTCTGTTGGGTGCAGGGAATGAATCTCTTCAAGGACAAAAAAAGATCTTTGAGCATCAAGAAGCATTTTGTTGAGAAGAGAATTTGAGCGCTGAGAAGATCAGAGCAAGTCCTGTGCAAACACAAAGGAGCATTTCCTCAAGTGAAGATGGCCTAAATAGACACAAACACAAGTGATGCTTGAATGTAATTGTTCTTGAGCTGTTAGACTGCTCACCAGAAGACAAGATGTGTGCATGCAACATCACAAGATATAACTCAAGACTGCAGTAAACAAACTCATTTGGATACTTGACTGGAGTCATCCTTTTTGTAGGTATTAGCATTGCAAGTGTATTTCATTATATTTGTACAATTAACATGCATATCTTTGTAGCTAAAAAAAACTCTTGATTTTATTACAGATAAAATTTGACTTGAATGTCATAAGTGTATTCTTGTTTTTCAGTGTATTTTCATTCTTTGTAATTGCACAACCAAATAAATATTCGAAGTTCAAATTCCACAGGAGGGTATGAACAGTTTCTATGCCGTGCTTCTTTGACATCTGATCTGTGGTAGCTGCTTATTGTCCTGGATACGTGTGTGTGTGTCATAAACTCTATATAGTCTGTGTTGTGTGTATCATGGGGCTTCTTTGTCCAACTATTTCCAAAAATGCTACTGAAGGTTTCTTGGGTGGCTAACCATGATTTATTTATAAAAGGGAAAAAAAACACTTAATTTAATCTTGTAAAGATACATGTTGCTTTTTTTTCCACTTACCTGACAGAATGCATAAGCTCCCTGTGCCTCATAGGAGGCTGGCCATCTCATTCACCTAAGAGTCGACATGAAGAATATTTCAGTTTTAACTGTTGGCTTTGTGTCATTTGTAGGCCTCCACTCTAAGAGTCATAATGACTGGCACATAGACCTGGTCCTCATGCAAATCACAATGTTAGAAGTAAAACGTGGTCATTATTTTTTTCTAATCAATTTGTGTTTGTTCCCTATTGATTATTGTTTTTTGTAATATTAATACTTGAAAATTTGAGCTGATAAAATTATGGAGCCTATAAACACTGACTTCCTTTGTGAGCCTATTTTGTTACTCTTGTTTTTACACCTCTAGTCTACTACGCTGAGACGTTATTTGTTATTTGTGCATTATTATTTTACACATCTCGCTCCTACTGGCACGGTGGTCTTTTTAGGCAAACTAATTCAAAATGAAGTGCGCTGGAACATCACTGTCCAGTTTACTGATGACCCTGTAGATGGCTTTTTTCCAGGATGGGTCTTGATCCTTCCCCAGACAAATGGCAACGTAAAACTCTCTCAGCGTAATCTCAGCAACTTCAAGGAACCTGTCAGGCACCTGTCGACACAGGCGGGTGACATGGCGTTAGTCATAGGCTCTGGAGAAACAGGTGAGTATGAAGGAAATGTGAACAACAGATTTATTTTTTAACTAAATGTGCAGGTGGATTTACTCTGATGTACTTATCTCACAAGTGTCAACAAGAAGACTTCACTGTTTTGTCTTTAGTTTTATAATTGAAAAGTTTAATTTAACAAGTCTGTTTTTCTTATGCTGTCAGGAGCATTGTTTCTTGTAAATAAACATCCTAAGGCATATAACTTTAGTGCTTTGACATTAATAAAGAGAATATGGACACTCTACTTGCAGACCAGTCCTCTTGTTCTCAGGTGAAAATGTGTATATTTTTACTTACATATTTATATTCATTTTTTATTTGTACCGTTTTGAGTATAAGATGGAATACTTTTTACTATTTTAAAACAGTTTCAAAATCATGCTGTATTCTGGGGAGTGTAGTTGGGACTTTTTTCTTTCTTTTTTTTTGTGAATTAATAATTTCTAACTCACACATGAAATTGTCTTCTACATTTGTGGTTCACCTGAAAGACTTTATATGGCAAAATGTATTTACCCTCTTAATTTACTTTTTAAGAACAATATTCATAACATATTTAAAGCTAGCAAACATTTAGCTTTCACAGATGACAGAAATGGCACTGATTTTCTACCCTTTTGAGTAAAATGGGTAGAACAACTTTTGGAGGTTATCATAGTAATGTTTGTGCTGTTTAATAACTGAGAATGTGGGAGATAATATATGTAGAATAATCATAACCTACTTTACGGATTTTTTGCTTCTATCTGGTTATTTGTAGGTGAACTACTGAATGCATACTTTTACACTGTCTCTTGATGAGAATATAACATTTACTTGAAATTAATTAAAAGCATTTAAGTGAATTTAGGACTTATACATTTAATTGAAAATCCCAATGTATTTTTTTTTTTTGAGTGGATAATAAATTGCAGCCAAAGCCATAAATCAGCAATTCTTTGTGTATATATCTCTTGTTTATGGAGTGTATTGAATCAAAATACTGATACAATTTTATTTTTTTAATCAGTATCAGTGCTGCTTGACCTTTTTATAATTTTACTCAGATTCACTGTAAATCACATACAAACATGTATTTTAATATACCTGTCTCTATATTAAAATCATTGAATATATATACAGACATGTGTATGTATGTGTATATATATATATAAATATATAAAAATATAGCATTAGTTTTGGGCAAATAATTCCTTCTTGATTTGAAGGGTTTTGTGCTGACCTTACTCTGTTCAGAATATATATATTTTTTATTTAAATGAGTTAATTGCTGTGGTGACAGAGGATCCTAACCCATGAGCAGCTTGTTCATTCTTGATTAGTTGTTATCTTCTGTGCATTTACCTGGAAGTCGGTGGTCTTGTTGTAGTGCAGGTTCAGGACTCTGAAAAGCTCTGATTCTCTGCCCACAGTTAGCACCTCGCCATCAGTCACCCTCTGAAGGACGGCATGCCTCGCAAACTTCTCCATCTGGATGTAGAAGAACTCCCTGAAGTTACTAAACCACTTGATCAGCTGGGAAGTGACGCAGCGAGTAAACTGGTCAGTGAAACAAATAAATAACAAAGGTAAGTTAAAACAAATTTAGTCTGATTTTTAAATGCAAATAAATCTAATTTTCACCAAACTGTTGTGTTGTTCTTATTGTGAGTTGATTAGTAATTATTATTTAAATTTATTTATTATATGATCTAATTTTTATTATCAATCACTGACCGAATGCCTTTCTTTTGGCGTCTCACCTGTACATCACTGAAACACATCTTCAGCACATGGGAGCTTGGGTAGCGGGTGTAAAAGAACATGAGCTTTGCTTTCTTCAGATGGTTTGTTGTCAGTCCCTCCTAAATGTAGTGATTGTTAAGGGAAATAAACAAACCACAATAAAGCGTTAAATATACAGTGGTGGAAAGTAACAAAGCACAAAACTACAATTGCTGTACTTAAGTACAACATTTAGGCATTTGTACCTACATTTACAAGCAGGTATTTGTACTTTCTATTCCACTACATTTTTGAGCTGATGGAAATTTTTTGTTTATTTTTTCTTAGTTTGAGACATGCTGAAATGTCTGAGGAGTTTGTTTAGCATGTTCATAGTTGAGCAAACAAAAATATACAAATAAACAATAAACTGCAACATGAAATTCCGGAAATAGATTCAGTTCTTTCTGTTGAAAAAGAATTGTGCTGATTTTTACTTTTTCCTCAAAGTATATTTTAAACAGGTGTTTCAGTGCTTTTACTTAAAATTTTTTGCTCATATCTGCACTTTTACTTTAACACATTACATTTCCACCACTGCAAATGTAGACTTTAAACCAATGAAAAGCATTACTGGATAAGAGAATTGTAAACTTTACAGATGTTTCATATTGTATGTTAGGGGATGGGGTGTTTTGGGTAGCAAGTGTTAGAAAAGTTTTTTTTTTAAAAAAAAGCTGTAATTACATTCAGAAAAGACAAAAAGAGTATATCAAAGTTTCACTGAAATGGCAGCTTTTAAGGAGACATCAACTCTACAGTATAGGCATCTATTACTATTAGTATTTACATTCTGACTTATTCACCATATTTACAATATTAAAGGATACATTGCTGATGCTGGCGTACATGTTCTTCAAGCTGCTAGACTCCCCAAGATGCCTCACACGAGAAACAGGTAAACTTTTCAAAATTGCGTGATTCATTGTGTACAAACTTTTTTCTTCTCTGGAGTTGGTTTTTGACTTTTCTTTCAGAGCATACCAAGACCTGTCAATCATTTTGCTTTGCCCCTTTTCAAAATCTCTTTTCTGTAGACTTTTGGATGACTTTTTACGAAGTTTCATCTCAGAATCACCAGTACTGTCTTGTGAGATAGGGACAGATTTATCCTTTCGTACTACAAGAGAAATTGCTTCAGTTTGAAATGCAGGGACTGGCACAGGTCTCATCTCACTGGATGAAGGAGAGGAGTAGTAGTATGGCTGATATAAAGGAGGTTTCTTGCTCTCTTGTTTGGTCTGTGCCTTGAAAATGGTGTCCACACCTGTACTCAGAGCTTTGGAAAGTTCACATTTTAACACATCTGCCATATATTTGATACTCTCAGTACTGCGTTGAGAGTGGTTAAGTTGTTGTACCCCATGAGGCATATCCAGAGATGTATTCTGTGAGAAGTTTTTACCCATAATTTTGCTTTCTTCACAGTTAACTTGAACCTGTTTGCAATGCTGATATGGGTTCTGAAGTTGGTGTATTCTGAACATCTCCATTTGATAGGGATATAAAGTTGTACTCTTGCTTCTGCTTTCTGGTAAGACCTCTTGTGAATTTGCTTCTGAGCCATTCATGCTTTTAATGATGTTTTCCACCCTGGCTCGTTTGGCTTCACGACCTAAGTTTTGTAAGGGGAAGTGCAGTAGGTTTAAACTTGCTTCGCCCTGACTGAAGTACAGGTCTGGTGCATCTACACCAGAACCCAGATGAAATGAAGACACTTGATCTGCAGTACATCCATCCAGAAAGAAGTCTGAACAATACAAGCCTTTGCTCCAAGTGTTGGGAATCATTGCTACAACATGGAAAGAGCAAGGTGAGTTTTACATAAATCAATCCACAATTATTTTTTTTTTTTTGGAAGTTGAATAAATGTAATGGCATTTAAATAAGATGAATAAAGGACTTTTTCTGCCAAAGCTGCAAAGACCAAATATTGTGTGTACACATATATCAGCCTATATAATTACCACTGCCTAAAATAATATTGTAATAAATGCTCCTACCTGTTTGAGGTTGGCCCAGCTGCAGCTCTGTAACAAGCAGAAATAGTGGGTTTAAATATCTGTTCTGTTAATGAAGCATCCCTTTCCTATCAAAGAGCAGGGGGCGTGGACAGCTCCCATCCCACCCTGGACCAGAATACACGTACACGTAATGCGTGTCATAATTGTCATAATTATGCATTTTCTCTTCTTGTGTTAATAAGATATTGTAAGTGCACATCAACAATAAGGATCAATAGCTAGGCCTTTCGGGCCAGACAGAAGCTTTTGCATGAGAACGTTTCTTTTGACCTGTACATCTACATATTGGAACTAGAATAATTTTATGTACTCTTTTTGAGAACTATATCTCTTTTGGTTTTGTTATCTGTAGTCTCTACAATATAATACAGTGTATTACGTTTGTTTCAATAACTAACGTATTCAACCTTACAGTATCGTGTGACACCAAACTGATTTATAATATGACTTTATTTTAAACTAGATCCATGCACGGGACCCCCCTACACAAGACTGGTTCCTCCCTCTCCCTCTCTGTCCCCTCTCGGCTTCCGTAATCGCCGCTCCCATTGCCGCTGCTAAAAGCCGCACAGCCCGTGAACGATGCTCTCACGCTCCCGGTGTGTGTTCAGGACTCTCGGCCGCTCTTTGTCAGCAGTGAACCAGGTGGGCTTTAGTGTCATGTGTGGAAGGACGGGGACGGCTATTTTACTTGTGATCCTATAACCTAATTAGTATTAGTTGATAATAGCTAGTGTCGCTCGGCCTCAGTCATATGCCAAGGGCAGATTACTGCTTCTCAACTAGTTTATCCTCATTGTGGCAAGAGACATTTCTCTTCATAATAACACCAACATGAAGATCAGTAGCTGAAGTAACTAACTTTTATTTCTGTCGTAAAAGTAAATAGATTCATGCACGTCACATGTGTGGTCTTGTTTTGGTTAATGACAGTTCAGCTGACCTGAACCAAAATAGCTTGTGTCATTTTAGACATGAATGTCCAGTGACCTGCTGTGTCAACTTAAGTTCAAATGGTCTTGCAGGATTTACAAATCTTTTCAGGAGAATTCTTTCACATTTCAAGGTGACTTTTTGCTGGGAATGATTTGGTGCATTTTTTGCCATCAGTTTTACATTGCGGTCATGTCTAAGAAGAAAAATTCCAACCCTGATATGATTCACACAGCAGCATGTTCTCTGCTGTACTGCTGTGTCCTGATTCTTCATCGGTTTTCTCTTTGTTTACTCTCAGGCTAATAATGTGTTGGTTCGGAGTGCATCAGGTGAGTTTCAACACATTTAGTTTTTGTGCTGTGTTTTTATAACCCATTGTTTTGTTTTATATTCATGCTAGTATACAGGAGCACACAACTGTAAGTGCTTTCATTATTTATAAAAAAAAAAAAAAAAATTTATGGTGTGTAATTTACATCCATTTCCTTTTTTATAGATGTGAATATCCATCTGCTGCACGTGTCCCTCAACTCCGATCTTTCAGGACCTCAGCAGTTCACAGTACGTGTATTTGATCCACTCACAGATGTGTGCTTAATCATCACTGACTTTTATATCTTTTTGAGAAGAGGATGAAGTTGTTGTGGTCAAAACTCCTGCTTTTGCTGAGTCTGTTTCAGAAGGAGACGTTAGATGGGAGAAAGGTACGTAACTTACTTAATCTTGTCTGTAATGACCCAAAAGTGAACAAAATATAACTTTTATTTCTATGGTTTTAAGCTGTTGGGGATTCTGTGACCGAAGATGAAGTTGTGTGTGAGATTGAAACTGACAAGGTACAAGAAATTTAAAATATTATATAAAAATCTACTGTATGACTAATATACATTATACATTTTTCTGTTGTGGAACCAGACATCAGTGCAGGTCCCATCTCCTGCTGCGGGAGTAATAGAGGAACTGCTGGTTCCTGATGGAGGGAAGGTAGAAGGAGGAACACCACTCTTCAAGCTCAGAAAAGGAGGTTAGCTTCTGCTCATAACTGTTTTAGACACAAAGATGGCTGTACAATGTACAAAATAACAATATGACGTGTTTCCTTTCAGCTGCTGCAGCCAAAGCTGTTCCTTCTCCTGTAGCAGAGGCTCCTGCCCCATCTTCACCTCACCCGACTCCAGCCCCTGCACCACCTCCCCCTGTCCCACCTGTGTCCCCGCCACCAGCTCAAGCCAAACCAGGTTTGTTATCAATACATCTTGTCTTTTTCAAAGTACAATCAATACAATATTATTGTTTAATTATGTTTTTCCATTTGGCCCATTGTTCAGTGGCAGCAATGAAGCCCACAGCTACTTCCCCAGCAGCAGCTCCTCAAACAGCAGGAGGCAGAGGAGAGAGCAGGGTAGCACTAAAATGCCCATGTAAATACACATTTATCATGACACATAAATGCTCTCATGGATAATGTTGTCTTTTGCTGTACAGGTGAAAATGAACCGCATGCGGCTCAGGATTGCAGAGAGACTGAAGGAGGCTCAGAACACGTGTGCAATGTTAACCACCTTCAATGAAGTGGACATGAGGTGAGCAGATGTAAATATGATCTGAGATTTTCAGTCATTTCAGACACTTAGATATTCTTGAACTTTCAGCAACATACAAGAGATGAGAAACCTCCATAAGGATGCCTTCCTAAAGAAACACAACATTAAACTGGGTTTTATGTCTGCTTTTGTGAAAGCTGCGGCTCATGCTCTGACAGACCAGCCTGCTGTTAATGCTGGTGAAGTTATATAAAATTGTCAAAATAACATTTACATTAATAATATGTAAACAGTGTATTATTTTAAATTCTTTTAGTTATTGATGATACCACCAAAGAGATTGTGTACAGGGAATATGTAGACATCAGCGTTGCTGTCGCAACACCAAAGGTATGACTTTTGTTTAGTTTTACTTTAATATCAGACTTTAATCTGAAGATCATTTTAGGGGCTTGTGGTCCCAGTGATTCGGAATGTTGAGGCCATGAACTTTGCCGACATTGAGAAAGCCATCAGCGCTCTGGGCGAGAAGGTAGAATCTTTATTCTTAGTTTACCCACTCTTCTGACAGTCTTGGTCATTTTCACTTTTGTGTGTTATGAAGGCTCGTAAGAATGAGTTGGCTGTTGAAGACATGGATGGAGGGACATTTACTATCAGTAATGGGGGTGTGTTTGGGTCTATGTTTGGGACACCCATCATTAACCCTCCTCAGTCTGCCATATTGGGTATGCATGGCATCTTTGACCGACCAGTTGCCGTTAAGGGCAAAGTAAGGGGGTACCTTTAATTAGTTCTAAAATGTACAATATTACTATTACAAAATTGTTAACTGCATTTGCAGGTTGAGATTCGGCCAATGATGTATGTGGCTCTGACTTACGACCACCGCCTGGTGGATGGAAGGGAGGCTGTCACTTTCCTGAGGAAGATCAAATCTGTTGTAGAAGACCCACGTGTGCTGCTCCTCGATATGTAACTGGGCATTTGAACTCATCTGCCCATAAAACCACCAAGACTTGAAAACTTCACAAAGTCGCCTAAAAGTAGTTTCATTCGGACTGACTATTCAGACGTTATGGTTCTTAGTGCGTCTTAGACATACATGTCAACTATGTATATCCATTTTTTTTTTTTTTTTTTACTACTTTTATTTATATTTTGTTTTGGTTTTAAAATCTCACTTGTGGTTAAAAGTGTACTCTTAACTGATCTTTTTTATAATGATGCACAACATCATGTAGTTATTCTGCTGGGGCCCATATTTAGTGCGCACAATAAAGCTGTTCTGTTGCTTGAGCAGATTTTCCATTTTCACAAACAATACGCTATTTAAAGAACTAATTTTAAACAAAAAACACTTATTGATTATTTATTTGTGTGCCATATCTTTAGTTCTGTAACATTTGTGCAGGAATTAAAGGGTTTGGATTGTACAGCAAAAGGCAATAACAAAAAAAACCAAAAACATTTTATCTTTTGCCAACTTTTTCTTGAATAATTGTCCAGTTAAAGTCTGCCCAAGCTTGATGTTCAAAGCTTCATTACCCAGCAGCCCTTAGTGCTATGGCTCTTGAGATGCCCTCCATAATGGGATGATCTGGGCCCAAGTCTTGAGGGTTGCTTTGGCTCTTCTCTCCCTCTTCATAAGCACACGCTCGAGTGTGTGCAGCTGTGCACGATGCCCCTTCAGCATGTCTGTTTACTTTCATAATCACAAGAGGACAATTGCTTCTAATGTACGTCTTTGTTTCTTTGCCAGCACCTACACAAATGTCTAAACCACTGTTTGCAAAAAACACAGTGTTCATTATGAGAGAACCAAAGCCACATATTTACATGAGAACACTGGAGCTTTAATGGGCCTGGATGCAACTCACAATGATTGGATGGTTGCTTTAATTTAATTATTTACTTGTATTACATCTCAAGATTCCATTATCGCTTTCAAATCATGCTAATTGCCACAGTGTACCAGCGGGACCATCGATATCTCAAGGGCTTGTTGGCAGGTTTTTGGCCTTGCTTTTACATCTTGGCTTTATAACTGAATTTGCAATTTGACTGCTCAACAAGATGTGTGTTTAGTCTGTTGGGTAAAAGATGGCCCATTAGTGATCGGTAACTATTTTTATTTTGCCACATCTAAAGGATTATTTACCCAAATTATTCCCCTTTTGTCTTTTTAATTTTAATAAGCTTATATTTTATACAAAAGTATTATGTATAATAAAGTAAAAGTATAATTTCTTTTTATTCTCAGTTCTAAACCAACACGACAGTTCAAAAACAGCCTTATGTCTTTTTAAAAACAGAATCTTGTTCTTGAAGGATGTCAAATTCAATATTGCAATGTTATCAAAGTTATAGGATATATAAATGTTGGCAGGTCCAAGTATCATCAACACACATTGAGATTCACAGTCTAGATCATAATGACCATTCTAAGTGAATATATTTTAAAGTCATCTGTCTGACATACATCCTTTTCAAATTAGAAAATTTTTTTCCCTGCTGTAACAGCAACACCACTACAATGCCGTTTTTGTCCTTCTGTCCCATCACAAGATGCCAGCTCCACAGAAAAGCATTGCTATTGATTCATAATAAATGAACAATGAGCGAACTCGCCCTCTTGATCATACACCGGCAGCCTGTATAAGTAATGCTGCATATGCACATATTTATATGTGTGCTTTTTCTTTTTGCAGGCTACTGTTTTTCATTCACTACAAACTAATGAGGCAACAACAGCCTGCATCTGGGCCTATTCTGTTCCTCATTGGGCCTTTGATATCAATGCCAGTTCTGCTTTTCTTGCTTCTATCCTGTTGTCATACCTGAAGATTATTTGGTGGGACTGAATGAGACTGGAGCTCATGACTCAGAAGCACAGCAGCTGGCAGCTGGTTGGTGTCAGGGGTTCAAGTATGGACCCTGAACAAGAGCATAATAACTGAAGAATGAATAATTCCACAGATATGATATAGTGTGTGAAATACAGCATTTTATTTGTTACAATGGCATATCAGCAAACTGGCTGCAAAATAAAAAGAGAGATAATATAAACTATTTACAATATAGTGAGAACAATGTGACAGGATTATCAATTACCTGTAACTGATAGTGGCTGTGCATTGGCTGTCAAACTTTCTAACTAACCATTCAATTTGATTTCGATCCAGGGGTATTTCAGAAGACTGCACAAGAACCAAAGCATCTTCATTATGATACATTACAGTGTAATCTATAAATGTTTCCTCAACAGATGCTCCGTCAAACTTTTATAACGTTCCTAAAGTCTGCGGTGGAAATCTTCATTGTCCGGTCCTTATCCACGGCCCGGAAAGCCTCCATAAGATTCTGTCTTTGTTCTTTGAGATATTTCTTTCAGTTGCATGATGTTAGGTGTTAGAGTGACTAGTGTGCAATAATTTCCTTACAGGAAACACTGACCTTAAATAATGGGAGGGCAGAAACCCTTTTAGTGATATGTGGCAGAACCTTGTATTGGATAACTAATGCTGGCAACTTCTTCTGAACATCTTCTAGTAACTCCAAGAAGGCCTCACACACCAAGACTGTCTATAAGCATTTGCAAAGGGATTAACAGTTATAACATTACAACTACTAAACATGTTAACATATATGTACTTACAGATATATTGATGTCCTCCAGTGCAGTTCTAGTGTTGATTTTGACTGTTCTGAGAAGAGTCAAAGCTCCAACAAAAGTGATGGTGTTGTAGTGAAGCTAAACAAAAACAGTTCATACTATAAGGGACCAATGAGATATAAAAGACAGACACACTGATATGGCAACAAAATTTCAAGCTAGTGGAGGAAATTTAAAATGTTGATGGTGAATTTTGTAAAAAATAAATAAATATAAAATCTAATAAAAACTGTTGGAATGAAAAATAAAAGCAATACATCTGTCTATCCTTACTGAAAAAGCAGTATACCTATTTTGTGTAAATGTAATGGATTACCTTCAGTCTGCCATTAACAGCCAAGCCAGGGCAAAGCGTACTAACTGCATTGTCATATATAAGGTTACTACTGAGGTCCAACAGAACCAAAGTGCTATTCATCTTCAGTGCGTCGCTTAAAGAGTCTGCCACAAAACTCGAAAAGCCATTTGAAACAAGCAAGAAGTGTTTCAGTGTTGTGTTGACCTGCAAAAGGTGACAAGGTAAAAACAAAAAATATAAGTTGAACATAATGTTTTTATGTTACCTTGAGCCCAGCACACAATGCCTCAGCTCCTTTCATCATGAGGTTATTCCAACTCAGATTCAAGGTCTCTATGGCAACATTTCCAGCTTTAACAAGTGACAGAGTACATTTTATTTTTACCGGCTATACTGAAATCTAAAAACAAATAGATATTTTACTTTATTTTATGGATATGCTGTACCTAGCATTTGACCTAGATGTTCTCCTCCAGTGTTAGAGAACTTGTTGTGACTGAGATCCAGCTCTTTGATCATGTAGTCTCCATGGTACAAGAAAAAATTATATTTACAAAAACTGAAAATTCTCTTCTCCTTAGTCTAGAAAAAACTTGAACAACCTATCAATGACAAATTATACGTTTGTTGTATTGCCATAAACCCATAAAAAGGATGAGTGAAAGATTTAATATGGGCTATTAGCTAAATGCATTTATTCTTCAAAAACTGTATATAAAATCAATAGTCTCTCCTGAATCTGCTACAAACACTGACTTGTTATTACCTTTAAGGCATCTGCAAAGTATTTAGCAGAAGCATCATCAAAGCCGTTTCCTGTTAAAACACAGTGGGATATAACAACACGGATGGTGTTGATATTCAAAGGAGTTTTAATAATAATCAGTAAGTCACCAGAAAATCTGAGGCATTTGACATAAAGATTGTCTGACAACATTTTTGAAATGATGTGTGCACCCTCGACACGCAAGTCATTGTTTGAGAGATTCTGAAAAAAAACATTATTTCATAAAATCATTATTATGATAAATAAAATAAAAATAAATCAATGTATAGTTACAAGACTGTTGATAGTGGTGTTTAATTGAAGCATCTCCACCACATAGTGAGTTCCTTCTGCTTTTAGGCTGTTGTCCTCCAGCTCAAGATTTGTAATGGTACTGTCATACTATAAAAAATAAAAAAAAAACACACACACAAAATATAGAACAATTAAAATGACAGTCTTATAAGGGTGTCATAAGAATCCAATTTATTTCCTGTCTGAAATTCTTACTTGTAAAACCGTGGCTAGAGCCTTTGCCCCCAGAGGCCCTATACCGTAATAATTCAGATTCAGAGAGGACTCGCCCAGATGACGGAGGAAATACCCCACAGGGACAGTTCCAATCCTGCTACAGGCTTGGAGGTACATGTCTGTCAGAGATGATTTTTCGCTGGGAACATCTGAAAACAACAAAACATGACTAATGACCCACTGGCTGAGAAAAAGTGAAGATTTCATATTATATATATATAAATTTATTATTATTATTATCCATTTTGTTTAATGCTGTGTAACCCAGATGGAAAAGTTTTCGAACAATTAATCATTTATGTAGTTCATCTTAGACATTTATAGTTTTTACTTATTTCATTCTTATTTTATTTAATTAGGCCCGAGCCCTGAGGCTGGCGAAGGGCCTTTTACTATCGCAAAGCAAAGCTCCTAGTGGCCGAGAAGTGAACTGACGCGACGTGACTCGCCCGTAGTGACCAGGCAAGGCAAGGCAAGTTTGTAGAGAACAATTCGTACACAAAATAATTCAAAGTGCTTTACAGAATAAGAAATACATTAAAATCACAATAAAAACAAATCAAAACATGGATAATCATCATAAAATTACCAGGGACCCTCGCCATGACGTAATGCTCCAGTGCCTTCCGAAAACGTTACCAGGGACCCTCGCCAGATAAATTAATTTACTTTATTAGCTAAAAATTTAACTAAAATATTCTTCCTTTCTTCCTTCAGCCCACCCATTTTTCACCCTGAAAAAAAAAAAAAAAAAAAAAAAAAAAAAAGATAATAGTAATAAAAATAATAAAAATAAAAATAAAAATAAATGGTGCAACAGTGCCCCTCGGCAATTCTGGTACATATATTCATGACATGGTCTCGATCAAAAAAATAATTGATGCCCATTCCCCAGTTCATTGTGTTGCCATGCCAATAACGTTAACCAAACCAAATTTGGTAACCAGATCATAGAACTATAGTAAAATCCATGAACCAGACACATCATGGCAATAGGAACAAAAAATATACTGTGAAAACGCCTCCTTTCCATCTTGGATTAATAAAAGGGGAAAAAAAGTTAATTTAGGTAACCTAGGTTAGGGGTATTATTATTATTATTATTATTATTATTATTAAGTAGTAGTAGTATATTTGAGTATATACTGTCAGTTATGAAAATATGTCACTTACCGTCCTCCAGATCTGTGTCAAACTCGCAGCTCCCCTCTTCCTCGGTCTGTGGCAGCACTTCTGGAGAGGACTGTTCATTCACCTGCTGCTCCATCTTCTTATCGTCAGCAAACCAAATGTGAGCAATCTACTGAGTAAAAGTAAAAAATCTCTCGTTTATCAAATTAAAGCACACTACCCTCCTCCCCCAACTTTAACGTTGACATTACTACAGTTAGCGGACAAACGTTTTGCGTCGCGTTTAGCTAACGTATTCATTAGCTCATGCCAACTGACAACTGAATGAATATATAATAATGTATTAACGTAAAGTCTACTAGACAGTTTATCTGGAATCTTAAATATAAAAAAGTAAAAGGACCACCACATTAGTACATTTTGTTTGCAGTCGAATCAACTGCTGTAGGGCGCGGCTTACGTCATGTTTGAATTTCAACATGTTTTTCTTCCACACGCGGTGTTTTTACTGTCTCTTCTACGTTGTTTGTCTACACACAAGCAATGATATACAAGCTACTGTGTCTGCAATCACCACGAAATCCACTAGATGGGGCAAGTGACTACAAAAATCAAACATTGAATTCAATACCAAAGCTGTAGCTAAGATTTTTCAGTGGGCATTCCTGAAGCAAAGAATCACATCAAGTGTTATTGTACATATTTATGAATACAAAGCAGTATAAAATATGTTCAATAATGAACACTTAAAACAAGTTGTAAACAATGAATCAATATGTGCTTTTTGTAGGACGCCAGCGTCTCCATTTATAAGCGTTACCAGCACACAGTCCAGGCATACCATGAATAAAAAATAATCCACCCTGGTGCAGTTCATATGGAGAAAACAAAAGTTTATAGAAAATAGTGCCAAAATACACAGGGCTTTTGAAACCGAGCACCTTGTTGCTATTAGTGTATCCACGCTGTTGTTTCCTGTGATTATCTTATGCTTTCATTGGTCCCTTTACGAAGAGGTGGTTCATGATTCATCTAGGCACAGAAGGTGTCTCCATCCACTTTGTGCAGAATTTCAACAGGCAGAGCCAGCTCCTGTTGCTGTCCTGCAGGTTTTAGGGCAGAGTCTCCAAAGTGTCCAGCTCAGAGCTCAAGTGCTTCATAGAAATGTATTTCCAGTTCTCTACTGTCTGATGTCTTCAGTTCTTGTCTAGGGCCAGCTGCTCCAGCAGAGGGTTGGCCTCACTCTCTGGTGTTTTCACACTGTCTGTCCTCACTATGCAGGTGGGCCGGTGCAGGTTTAGCATCATCATGAGTTGCTGTCTCTCCTGACGAAGTTCTTCAATTTGAGCTTTTAGCTCAGAATTCACCATTTCTAGACGCTCCGATTCCTGGACAGAAGGGTAAAGCTTCACGTTACACAAGAAACACACCTCTGAAACTGACTTTTATGTAACTGTTATTTTCACAAAATGAGTAAGCTCAGACAAAGTCTCATATCCTGCATTGTACTCTTTACCATACAAAGTGGTTTCATGTCTCACCCGCTGAAGGAAGTCTGTTCGTTCCTTCTTTTTGTTTCGACAGCGTGCAGCGGCCACCTTGTTTTTCTCTCTTCGTCGCTTCCTTCTTTCTTCATCTTCATCCATCTGAAATTATATTTGTGCTTCATTATTATATTAGTGGTAAATAATTCTCAGAAAAGCATCTACACAGTAATTTAATTTGAATAATTTAGCACTTTAACCTTCTAAACACTAAATTAATAGTGGCTTTATTCCACATTTATTTGATGCATTTCTTTCCTTCTGCAAAGTACATCAGTATAAAAATGATATTTTAACTGGAAAGTTGACTAAAGATGTTTAAGTGTTTTTTAAGAGCAGCAGACATCATATGAAGCTATGATTTCCATTAGTTCAGAAGTGCAGGCTCAGTATTTGATGAGCTAATTCATTTGGTCCCTCAGTGACAGATGCATTTTCATTTCTTCATGGGCCGCTCTCACCACAGATTGTCTCACATTGTCATTTCTATGAGTCAAAGGTCTTCTCACCTCAGTCTTTATGAGCAGTGGCCTCTTCCCCAGCCGGCCCAGGAAGTGTAGGGGGGCCAGCATGGAGCCCAGCTGTCGAAAGTCTGCCAGTTTGAGTTGGTCGGTGAGTGTGGTAGCTGAGATGCCCGCCAACCCCAGACTGGGAAGGGAGCCCGCTGCCAGAGCAGGGTCAGGAATCTGTCCCGGCATCATGTCCCACCCGGACACCACCACCCCTAAGGAAAAACATGGAAGGAAAAACAGAGAAGAAGTTGAGTCGAAGACATTCTTGTGAATGTACGTTGCAGTGAGATGTACGACTGGGGTGGATTCTGAGTCATCAACTGTTAAGAGAAAACTTCGACAGCTGCACACTCAAACCTGAAGCTACTTGTGCAAAAAGAAACATGTTTTCTACAATAAAACTGAGATGGTTTACCAAGCCCAGGAATTCCCTTTCAAATATGCATTTGGTCTTAGTAAAGGGAAACCAAAAGCAGTCAAATCTAAAGACAACAGGCACGCTCTCATTTCACCCCAGACTCTTTCAACAATTCAAGGTATTTTAAGGCTTTGACCACAGCTCTTTTAACGCAATCAGAGAGGAATGAGAACGCAGAGGAAAAGCAGAACCAGAGCAGTCCACAAGGAAGTAACACAATTAAGACTTCTCCCTAATGACTAGAAGACCAAGAACTGGAAAATCTCATATGGACAAATAAAAAACAAATGTTAAAGAGGGAAAAGTGAAATGTGAGGCAAATCCCTCAAAGGAGGTGTCTAGGACTGTCCCACTGTGCACATGTCAGACGCACTAGATAATAGTGAACAGACTGAGTGGTTTATGCAACATGACCATCATTAAAGTGACAAACTGATGAAATAAGCTGCTGATACTGAACTTGTTAGTGTGCAAAATTAGTTATAGAGACCACAGAAAATGTACTCTTAAAAGACAGATTACTGTAAATGAGTAATTGCAAATTATTCTCCATTACCGCCACATTGTTTTTCTCCGGCTGGAGGTTGGGCAGGTTGGAGCAGACATACAAAGCCCCTCTCATATGTAAGCCACAAAGACGTGCATTGTGAGGGTCAGAAAAACAGCTGACTTTGCTGGTGGGTAACTAGCTGACAACCTGACTGTATTCAAAGTATCTCTTTCTCTGCATCTGTTTTCTGCTAAAATGAAAGCAAGCCTGGCTATTACAGCAAGCATAAAAGCAGAGTTATGTAAGCCTATTCTAATTCACTCCACCCAGCTCACAGGCGGGTATCCAACTGTTAAATACTGAGCACCAATCAGAAGTGGTACCACAGCAGAACATAATAGATCCACTAAAACAACAGTTGTCATATGGAGGTAGAGTCAAGTTGTTTTATGAGTTCATTTCCCAGTCTCCTGTGCTTCTTCACTTCTCTGTATGCTTGCATGTACCCAGCCCTTGGCAACAACAGTTTAGTTGTTTTTGCTGGAGAGGAAAAGAACAAGCTCTGCTAAAAATCTCTCAGAAGCCCCTCACTCTGATGCTCCTCTAAAAAGTGTGAACATAGAAGGTGCAGAAAACTTTCTCAAAGCAAGTTGTAAGTGTCCAGACATGCACCAACACAGAGGCACAACTTGAAATGTTAGCTGACAAGAAATCTGAGTAGAGTCGAGTCTCAATGTACATTTAAGAAATTACCTACATATTGCAGAGAATATTAGTAGTAAATATTCAGAAAAGTAGTGCAAAGTCAAAGTCAATAGGTTAAGTCAGCCATATAGAAAGGAAAGCCCCCATTCCTCACCGCATGTTGGAACTTGCCAATTCAGATGCAGGAAGACCTCGAGACACACAGACACAGACAATATATAAAAGAACAAACCTCCAGTGTGTCCGCCTGACATCAAATCTCATGTAGGAAATCTACCGCCAAGCTTGAGATAGCCAGGGGTTGCTTTCTGGTCTAACTACCTACAAAATATATATTTTTTTAATATTTAAAACTAACTACTATGTTAAAAACAAAAAAAGTTTGTAAGTGTTACATATACAATAAAAACATACATCTGGCTAAGGTCAATATGCAGTTTAAACAAAGACCCTTACAGTGGCACTGCTGCCTCTCAGAAATAGCAAGAAGACACGCAAGAGGGCGGGGAGCGGAAATGTCATTTATTAGTAATGAAATATAGTGCAGAACGCAGGTGCTGGCTGCAGCCCAAAACCAACCAACCCCTCTCTCTGTCTGAGCTTTGGAGAGCTGAGAGAAGAGAAGGTCTTCTGTATATCAGAGCGCTGCTGGCCTTACATAAATATATACAATCCTCTGATTCCTCTGCTGACACACTCTATCAGTCTTCAGATACACTAAATCGCTCCATTTCCTGAGCCCAATTAGCACGACGGAGGAATTCAGCCCCTCACCGACAGAGCCACTCGCCCCATTATCATTCCTGTAGGACCCCAAAGGAGAGGGACAAAGCAGGCTTTTACAAACTAGGACTATGGCTTAACCAAAGTAACATGAAATTATCATTAAATCCACATTTTTAAACTTACCATAAATGTTCTCATTTAGTGTAGGTACATTTCGATTACATATTCACAGTGTGAATAGTTAATGTTGGCGACTTGGAGTCTAGCGTTCTAGGTGGACATTGCTCATGCTTAACTCATTTCCTATGACTTTCACCAGAGCATAAACAGACAAATTTATTTCGTGTTAATTAAGATTTAATTTTTCCTTTCTTGTGAGATTCCTACTACTGTCTGTAGTTTATTTGTATTAAGTTTGTGAAAAGTTACTTCAAAACTCCATGCATTGACCACACACAGTCTTCTTACTTTACACAAAGTGGTAAAAATGAACAATGAAAGCCAAGGCACACTCTGGCCAAGGTCTCAGTGATCATCATTATCGTCTCCACTTAGTCAGACTGTGTTGAGTTAAAACTTTCACAATCCCCAAAGGAAACAAGGGAATTTGGCATGTCTTTCAGCGGGACAGGCCAGTCCAAATACACAGACATTCTTCAAAATCTTAATCTACATAATGATTTAACTCAAACAAAAAACATATTAAAAGAACTCTCGTATATTCCCCATGGTGAAAATGTCACTGCAGGCAAATGTTCGTCAGTCCTCACTTGTTCATCTAGACCGGTTAGTTTACATGATCTTAGAACACATACATGCAAGATAAGTTTGTAACTTTCATTTTACTTAATGAGACGCTTAAGATATGCTAAATGAACACTAAGGTATAGCTGATTCTGTGAGAAAATTAAGTTTGTTAATCTGCTTCAGACATGAGACACCTGCAGAAACACACACAGCATAGGTGCTGTCGTAGCTCGTAGCCGTCTTTGTGATTGTTGGCATAAATCCTATTCACTTCTATATTCTACATCTGGGTGGTCTTGTCTGCATTATTAAAATTATTTAAACATTCAAATTAGACAAAACACTTGGTCAGATGTTAATTACTTTGAAAAGAAAAGAAAAAAATCTAAATTAAATATCGCTCAATAAAGACAGGTCATCAGAAGCAATAACTAAGAGTTTTCCTAATTGTCCACTTGCATTTTTGTTCACATATTCACATCACAAGGTATTTTCCAAAGCTGCTTGCTGTTATAAGTGGCACAGTAGTTTGCGCAGTTGCATTCCTAATAACATGTGGGCAATCTGGAAATCATAACCTTGATAAAAGGCCACATTATGGGCTGTGTTTAGAAAAAATGCTTTTAATGTCCTCTGCTCAGTTACAGCCCATGACATTTGGGCTTCAGTTTTCATGGTGTACCTCTAGTCTGTCTCAACAATGTTTTTACAGGCCATGTGGAAAGGCTTATGAAGACTACAATGTGAATCTGATAATGTGATACCCCCAGAATTAGTATTAGAATCACAGAGCTGGTTGTTGCATAGTTGGCTCGCCTGCAATGCGTCTGCTGTCTATTCAGTGTACTGGGGTGTAGCTTGGCAATTCTCGCTCTCCAGAGACGCACTGGAAGGCATTTCTATTTAAAATAAACCCTGTGCGCCCACGTCCAGCCTCTCAGCCCCACTGGCCCTTCACCACTTGTCGGCTCGCCAGCTCTTTCCTATTAATCCACTGCAGTGTTCCATTTATGCACAAACCATGGTATGGATATGCCCGGGCAAGCGCTGGGGCATTTAAAGCCCTTGCTACATATGCCAGCTCACTTATCCACATGTAAACAGTTTGAAACAAAGGAAAGACGTCCATCACACACAACTGTGTCCTGTCTGGACACAGTATGCATTGCACCAGCTGGAAAGCATGCTGTGGCATCAATGGAAAACACTGAACTTATGAACCCATGTTTGCAACACAGGAGAAGCATGGTCTGAGCTTTGCTGTACCTGGGCCAGGTGTGTTTATGTCCTGCATTTGCTTAGAATGACACACTAACTGCACTATGCAGCTCAGTCACTCTATGTTAAGTGCCAATGGCCACTACTCACTCAACATTTAACTGTCCGGGGTCCTCCATTTGTGCACCTGTAATGTGGTAAAAGAGTCTCCCTCGACCTTACAATAGTCATTTACCATTCCTGAAATATAAATATATGTCTTGTATCCAACGCCGTTGTTCATAGTGATGTTCTGTTTTATATAATATATGGTTGGCGTAAGTACACGAATTATGACATCCGCTGTGAACATCGCTAACACTTCTACAAGTCTCGTGCGTTACATAATACCGCCACAAGCATCTAGCCGACACATCTGCTGTTTGGTCCCTCTCACAATAAGGCTTTTTGAGGTGAAAAACAAACAGACTCTTACCAGTGTTTTAGCTCTAACGGTCTAACTAGAAATGAGCTGTAAACCCACAGCTGCAAAAGCAGATGTAACACCAGCCAAATGACTGAGCAGCATCTTCCACCGAGACGAAGACGGAGCAAGACGAAAAAGTTCATCAAACTTATTTTTGAATAAACGTATTTTGAATAACTTATCTACACGATGTACAATAAGTTATTCGCACAAAACACATGATAAAACAAACTGAGAACGTATTTGATTCAACTCTTGTTTGAATCAAATAAAATATATTTGTATTTGTGTTCAGCTGGTACCTGTAGTGCGTCCAAACCCCGCAGGAGCTCGTGTTGGCCCGGTGTGGGACTCTGGAGTTGGGTGTAGTGTGCTTGTTTGGGGCTAGCAGCACAGCTCGTTGCATCAGCCCGTTTAAGTAGTGCTGCTCAGGTCTATGAGCGCTCGGGAATGCGGAACTTGTGTCCCAGACGTCAGCATGGATCAAAATAATGTAAGGGGAGGGTTATAGACGCGGATTTATTTGCTCCACCCCTAGCAACCAAACATACACACGGCTTAGAGGAAAGTTTTCAGGACAGACTAAAGGCTGATACTGTGATAAACAAACGCCTTCAGTAGTCAAGTAGTCAATAAATAGCCACCGTTTATTAGCCTGCTATTTATGTACTCCTAACCCTTAGTGTTTTTGTTTTTGAGAGACAGCTGAAGAGTGAAACAATTGCTATACTGTCGAAGAGAATGTAGTTAATTGCTATAACTACATTTAAGGCCTACTGACCCTTGACCAAGATGACATTAACTATTTTGTTATCATCTCATCTTTTTAATCCAGTAATCAAGTGTTTTTAAGACTTTGCAACACACAAGCTTTATCTTATCTTTATGTGTTATATCTTCAGACTTTTATAGTACTGCCATTTATAGTTTAGAACAGTAAATATAATATATAAAGCAATAGCAATACAAAATAAATACATTTTAATATAAAATGGAACTTATTAAAGGGGTATGAGAAATGTTACACCAACGGTTTGATTAAACTGTTGTTATAAAAATCTACCCTGCTTCTTTTTCCATCCAGAGTGCACAGCTGAGATAGACTTCGGCCAAACTTCCAGACTGTTCCTCGTTTTAGACTCTAATTTAGTTCCACAGTAAATTATGCCCTGTGTCTAAAGGGGGCTCAAAGGGAAGTGTGTCATTGTCTGTCTTGGCTTCAATGACACATTTCATATTTTGTATTTATACGGAACTACCACCCAAAAAAACATTCCCTGTTTTCAAAGAATGTTGAAAATATGTAATGTTTTTGTTTTACATCTACACACAGGTGTGTCTCAGTGCAAACAATATATATAGTTAAGGGTTTCAGTCAACCAGGCTCAAGGTGCTGTGTAACTAATCTGGTTGAGGGTAAGGTACCTGCTTGTCTCCATAGCGATGTTATTGTTTACCAGGTATTTTCTAAATTATGGCATTAAGCTTATCACTCTTCTGTTTGTGGACTTTTTTTTTTAATTGCTGATCCCCATTAGTCTCTAGATCTAGGAAGTGGGAAGTTTCTTCTTGGGGTGCACTGTCAAAGTAAAGCATTACAATGCATTCACAGATATCTGACCTAACTGGTCTTGTGGTTTTACAACATGGACATAGATCAGCTTAATGCCATACTGTGGACCACTCCAGGCAAAGCAGTAACATCTCCATGGAGAGCAGGTGGTGGACCCTCTACCTGAAAGGTTACATAGTGCATCTTTTACAGCGTGATTACAGTGTTTGTCTTAAACATAATAAGAGATTTTTAAAAAATGAACATATCATTACCCTAGTAGCAGAATACAGTATTTAAAGTTTTGCTGCTCAAGAGAATTATGTTGTTGTGTTTTGTTTTTTAAGAAAATATCAAAATGGCCAATAACCAGTGTTTTTGTTCTGTAAATATGAATGGTGTTATCCATATTTTATCTGTTGGAAATACCCTGACACTCAGACAGTTTCCTGACTCATTCAACCATCAGACCCCAGACAGAAATGTAGACAGACTTTACGTTTATTCACCTTCCTTCCCTTTTGTAGTTTAATAATAATCACCAGGCACATCAAGTGTGCACCGGTGACCAACGTTATCATAGGAAATTATAAACTGCAGGACTATATTTCATTCAGACTACAAATTGTGTGACAAATGTCCACTCTCCTTGAGCAAGTTTGCAGGGGACAAACAACTCTATTTGTATTTTATGCTTGCATGGATGTTTCATTTAGTCTAAATGTTTTTCCCCCTTTACAGTACCAGTCATCTCAAGGAAGTAACAACTATTTTCAGTTAAGACAAAATTTCGTTTTTTAGATGGTTTACCATTTCACAGTTGGTAAAATTAAGAAATCAAATGACAGCACAATATGAGCTGACACAGTTACTCGTGCACTAACTAGCTAGCGCCCTCTGTTGGAGAGACGGAGGTGAACAACGCGTGATGCAGTTCTCAACCCTATATAGACCGTATACAGTCTATGTTCCCAACCCTTTTCAACGCGGTTTTACCAGCGGACAGGCTGGCGACCCCGTCCTTCTCTTAACGCTACCTGATAAGATGCTTAATTGGAAATAATATCCCAATAATAATATGAAATTGAATAATAATTGTTTGTTTTTAAGGATGTTATAAAATTGTAAATAATTTTAAGATGTATCAGCAATGAGCATACCTTACGTTATAATTCATGTTAGCTATTAAACTGGGCATTTCATTTAGCAGTTTGGCGAGAAGCTTGGTTATATTTACGCTTAATCGCATCCACTGCCCATCTCCTCTTCTGTTTCCCGACATCTTCCAATCCCGAAATATGACACCAGTTGCCATAGAAACAAAATAACTGCAGTTACCCATGTCCCAAATATGGGCAAGGGAAGTTATACGCAATCACCCGCGTGCTGACGTCATGCACTGTACGTACGTCCTGCGCTGCCGTGAAGTCGGATTCCCTTGACCGTGACAATAGAGAAGCAGAGAAACGAGCGATGAATAAATAATTAGCCCACTGTATCTGCGGCTCCCACTCATTTGACAAACGAACACGCGCTCCATGCAGCGTTTTATGTAATCGTCACTTAGCACATGTGCAAGGCTACAGAAGAGGGCAGAGGACGCCATATCCTCATTTTAATATTCTAAAGCTATTTTAGGCATTTCATAATGGTCGCTATAACGTCTCTCATATTTAGCTTCATAGGCAACACAAGAGAAAATGTATATAAAATCATATTTATTCTTGTTGTATTCTTACTTGTTTCAAATGTTGAATCAAAGAAATGTATGTTTTGCGCTTATTTGCAACATGTAAGTAACAATAAAAAAAATAAACCATGTCATAAAATACTGTAGTGTACACATTGATAATACATGACACATACAGAAAAGACAAACAAGTGACACAGAGAACCATAGAAAATGCACATTTTTACACATTACATTAACAATTATCTTGCATTATTTGGCTTTACTTCACTTTTATATAGTCATAATACCACTTCATATTAGAAAGGACGTTTTTGCATGCATTGTTACCAGTACAAACTCAGCATTATACCAGTAGAATGGAAGTAATCAACCATGTTACAGTAACAACTATATCATTTTCTTTAAGTTAACTTTTAGCACAAAATCAAAATGTCCCCAATCCTCTACACAAGCTTGTTGGCTGGTTAAAATCTATGTACATATTGCATCAGTTCTTAAGCTCACAGAGCAAGTAGCGTTGGAGAGTGTAGATCTTTTGTGAAATCAGATGCACCTCCTTTGAGACTCTCACAGCTCTCAGCCAAAGAAACAATCTCTGAGTAATTAAAGGAAAACACAGAGCGGTAATTGCTACAAGTGGGACTGGAAGACATGACTGGCGTGCTGAGAGAGTCAAAGTCATTGGCCACAGACTTATACAGGGTTTCCCAATCTGACTGACAGAATGGAGTGCCCATATCTATGTCAGGCACGGATGCTGTGGTTTCTGACAGTACCTCCATCTCTAAAGTAGGCACAAGGTCATCCAAATCATCTCCCTCCAAATCAAGAGCATCTTCCTCTGCACTGGAGCACAGGAGGATGTTGGAGTTTCCCAAAATGGCAGTTGTTGGACTACAAGGAACACTGTCCATGTTAGTTTTTGAATTTTTTACATTGTCTAGCATGGATTGTGGCAGTGGAGAGCATGGACAGTCTTCAGACTCTTCCTCACTGCTGTCATTCATAGACAGTTTGCATGAAGATTCATGAGATGCTAAAACCTGCTCAAGTCGCTCCTTCTCCTTTAGCAGGTCAGCTATCTCTCTCTGGAGTGATGTCTTCTCGTCCTCCAGTAGGTCTGTTTCCTGTGATCAATGATATCAACATGAGCAACGGGCATCCATATTTATGCCTTATGTGTGTTATATGAATGTTATACAGATGATATTAAATGGACACTTACTGCTTGGAGTGTGTCTATTAGTTCCTTCCTTCTGTTGCGACATTTTGCTGCAGCAATTTTGTTTCTCTCTCTCCTGATCCTCCTCCGTTCCTCCTCCTCTTTAGAGAGCTACAATAACAATGTTTATACATATATAAGCCATACATTAACCAATATTTCAGTTGTGTTTTGCACATACAAAAATGATTTGTGCCATTTGTAGGCACATGACTCTAGATTATAAGTAAATACATGTATCTGTTTCTGTCATTTACCTGCTCCTTCTGTCTCTTCTTGGAGAACTTCGCCTTGAATGCACCTGCCGAGGAAGACGACTGGGTGGCGCCGTAGGACTTGGCTTTGCCGCGGGTGGAGAATGTTCGGGCTGTGGGCACTACAGAGTCTGTCCCACTGTTGCTAGTGTCCTGAAATACACAAAGACACACATACATTTATACCAAGCCTCGGGAGTGAATTGCAATTTTAAGTGTTCTTGGTCTACAATAACCAGCCATATTGTGACAGTTGTGTCAGTGGCTCGTTCATCTGCGACATCGAATGGACATAATCAGTTAAATCGAACACTACGACACGGGTGAAATGTATTAGGGTCAAATTTATCTCGGTATGATCAATAACGAATTCATTGACGCATGAGGTTAAAGCCGTTACAGAGCATTTTGTCCTTAAATATCTCTTCAGTGCAATACATTTCGATTGGCATCTATACAAAAAAATAAATAAAATGTTATTACAAAAATTAAAATTAGATTGTACCTCGGATATGTTCTCTGATAAACGCGCTTCAGGCTGCTGGTTGCATCCAGGGGTGTCCCCGTCCGAAGATGATGCGCCGCAGCTGGATGACGAGTCGAACTCAGGGCAGGAGTCTTTATGCATGGTCGTTTCCTAAAATCTAAATTGCGGCATATATTGTCACTCTATATCCTTGGCTTATGTGCAGCATAAATGCCTAATGCTGATTTAATTGTCATTTACCTGGTTCTCACACCGTGCAGATAGTGAAGAGACTCGCCTTTTATAGTGATCCGAAATTTTATGAATGAAATCGGTGTGGGGAGACCAAACCATTACGGAAAGAGGGAGGTGAGATGGACTGAGAATAGTCTGGTTTTCTTAAGTTCTTAATAAATGCATGTGTTTTTTAGGAGTTAAGGATGGAGGAATTATGTTTATTCTATTTTTAAAATAACAATCACAGCACATTTGGACTTAAATTCAGGTCTTCGTTTATTTAGGCTATTTATAGCGCTACCCGTCTTCAAGATACCCTCACTACGTCACGTCATATATGCAGCATCTGCATCACAGGCATAGGATACAGTGTGTTCTTATTGTGCCCACCGCGTGTAAAAACGCATTTCTTTTTCCCAAATGAAATACGGTACTGTTCCTTATAGGCTTCTTGTACTACTGGGACCATTGGAAGTACTCAAAATACATGACGGTTGGCAATTAACTTTCATTCATTCATTTCATTCATTTATTAACATGATTTATTCTCATCATAAGTTTGCCCATTAAAATTTGACAGGTGGCGGAAGATGGCCTAATAGCTCCAGCAGCATAATTGCAGATGTAGTATCGGGTAAATCAGACGATCGTCAAGTGGTCTCGTCGAACCATTTATGGAGTTTCCGGCGATGATGTGCGCCTTCACAAAGGGGAGCGCAGATGGAAGTGATGGATGCAAGTGAATGTGACTACTCGGTCACAAAAGAAAGCAAAACACGCGTTACAAATTACAAGAAGGAGAACATTGTATGAGGAAAGGTGATTTCTACTTTACAAGCAAGTATGCAAGCAAGTATGCAACATTTGGGATTTGTTCTATTTCAAGCTTACTGGTCCATCCATGTGTTAAGATATTTCAAAACAATAGCATATGAATATGTATACGTACTTGTAATAAAAATGCAAATGGTCCTAATGTAGACCAGTCAAAATAACACAAGTGTGATATGTGATATTGAAACTACTAGGCCTCACGTATAACTGCAAAAAAGTTTCCCAAAAGTGCAAAGCAAATGTATACAAGATAAATATTTAGTCTCTTAGCAAAAAGGTTGAATTCTGTTTTTAGTGTGAAAGTTATTAGGGTTAGCACATGCGCTCTAATGAGCCTATCCTCTACGTAGCCCATTATTATTATTATAGTGACCCATTATTGCCTACATAAAATAATGGGCTAAAATGTAGTTTGTAGACCCCCTGAGCCTAAATACAAGCTACAGCCAACAGTCTCTATAGTTTACATTTCTATATTTAGTAGAATGGTTTCATAGGTCAGTCATGTGAGAGATGCATGAATGGAGCCCTGCTCCCGGCTGCTTCCCGGCAGTGCCAGCCCCCTGAACTTTACTGGCATGTCATTTAATTAGGGGGTCTTTTATCCAAGATCATATACGATAAACCAACTTCAGTGAATGTTAAAAGGTTCAGGATGATCGTCGTTTAGTCCATTTTATGTGGTCTTTTGAAGTTATAGACCATATAGGATCTTGTCTGTTTGAAACCGGACCCTGAAACATTGAAAAAATCAATAAACTTACTTTTGTTTTGACAACATAATGAACTGCACAAAACGTAACAGTTACGCTCATAGTTCCATTCAAAACAAACACTTGTGTTACTCCTGTCTCAGTTTACTAGATCCATGGGCTGGCTCATGGCTCATGGGCTGGTTGCCTGAAGTTGCGTTTCTTTCGCAGTCAAGTCGACTGCAGTCATAGATCCTTACAGAAACAGAAGAGCAACTCTTTAACCACAGCCAGCCTAGATCTTCTCAGACAACCTACGTTTTCTTTTTCTTAAAGTGATGTGTCTTTTCCACTAACAATCTTTGTTACTATGAAGGAGAAAAAAAACCTGTGACGTCACTGCTGCGAAGGGGTGGAGTGTTGCTATGGCAACCAGGAATGTTGAACAAAACAGCCGCGCGAGACAAAACACTATGTAACAACTCTCCGCGTGAACTTTGACACAATAAGCACAGACGGACTTTCTGCTGTATTTAGAAAAATAAAACAGTGAACATCGACTAATAGCTCAGACGTCTAATGAAACAATAAAGGCACGTGATTTAAAAAAAATATAACGATAATCATCTTTGAGGCTCTAAAAACTGTTTTAGACCAACAAATTTTAATTTAGACATAGACAACATTGTTTATTATATACATTTAAGAGTTAACTGCACATCAGATTACAAAATAGAACACTGGGATTCCCTCAGTTATGGGAAAGCAACCCATCTGACACAGAAATTTATACTAATGGAAAAAAGTATACAGAAGACATGTTATGAACTTGTTTGACAACTGAACACACCCCTTCTGAGGTACAAGGATTGCCCGTGGGTGTAAAGCACGCTGTCTTTGTCAGCATTTGACTGTGTTGATGCATGTAGTTTGTCTTGCTATAATAATAGGCTATAGCCTACATACAAACAGTTCATATTTGATTCATTCTATTTAGAATGACTTAGAATGGTATATAAACGATATATTTAAAAAAAAAAAACCCTGAGGAAACTGATTTATATGTATAGTCAATGGTTTAGCCTCAACCCTGGTGCTTTGGCGCAAAAAGTTTCTAAAAGAGTTTTCCTTGTTTAAGCATTATCAATGTATTTTGTTGTGTAAGCCTTCTATCCATAGGACTCCACGACTTCAGTGTTTGTTGTCTTACACCATGTCGTAGTCGGCCAATCTCAGGTGGTGTATTTCCCAGCAGGGCCCGCCCATTCGACAGGATGAACCATATATGGAAGATGACGTACTGGGGATCCCGGTTTGGAATATTTCATTTGCCGAGGGTGATTTGTGTAAAAAATTAATGTGGGGCTTTGTAAACCTGTTATTGTGTACATTATTGTTATTAATGACACATATATCTTCATGTGTATGCTATCTAAAGTGTATATTTTTCTATTATTGCGTTGTTAAGCGATTGTTTGTTCCTCGAGATTTCGCATAATGGCGCCTCCCTTTATCTACGTCATCGCCTGTCCGTGTCAGCGCCTATAAAAACCCCGCAAGCAGGCAGAGTTGGCAGTCAAACTTTCTCGAGAGGACTAGCTACGAGCACAATATTTCGGAGCTTCTTATTCCATTTTTAAACAAACGTGCCTGTGGGATTCTAAAATTCTTACTGTCCTGCAAAGAAGACTTTGTTGGATATAAACCGTTTCGAGGCAACAATGATGTTCACCGGTTTTAATACGGAGTGCGATTCGTCTTCTCGCTGCAGCACAGCTTCACCGGCTACAGATAACTTGGGTTACTTTCCGTCACCAGCGGGATCCTACTCCAGCATGGGGTCTCCCCAGTCTCAGGTGAGTCAATTTTAAACAGTTTTACTCAGGAGCATTACATTGCTATTGTTAGTATAAACTAGGACAATTATAAGTTCAGTTATAATATAGTCATGCACCGCATAAAGGCCAAATGTAACATTAACGATGTAATATCACAGTAATTACCATTTTGGTAGGAGCTCCTCTCTCCATTCATTCACCTGAACACTCCATTGAGTATGTGTAACGTCATAGTTGACATCATGAGGATATTTTTAACCCATCAGGCTTTTTATAGACTACTTTTATTCAGAGGCACCCAGCACTGCTTTCCAGTCTCTTCTGCAGATGTACTTAAGAGTTTTTGATTTATTTATTCCAGGAATTCACTGAGCTGACAACGTCAAGTGCCTTCATTCCTACCGTCACAGCCATTTCAACAAGTCCAGACTTGCAGTGGATGGTCCAGCCTTTGATCTCCTCAGTGGCCCCCTCTCACAGAGCTCACCCCTATAGCTCAAGCCCTAGCTCATCATACTCCGGGCCAGCCATGAGGTCAGCCATGAAGGCTCACTCCAAAAGAAGCAGACAGGAACAGGTAAATATAATTAATTTAAATATATTCATTATGTAGGTCCCTAAGTTTCTGTTTTTAAAGTGGAGGTTTAACTTTTTCTTTTCCCCACAGATCTCTGCTGAAGAAGAGGAGAAACGTAGAATTCGTAGAGAGAGAAACAAGCAGGCAGCAGCCAAATGCCGCAACAGGAGGCGGGAGCTCACAGACACTCTCCAAGCTGTAAGTATCCACTTAAAAATCATAACTGGTAGTAATAACGCAGTCTTCTCTTGTGTCACTTAAATGCATATTCCATATTCCTTCTTGATCACAGGAAACTGATCAGCTGGAGGATGAGAAGTCTAGCCTGCAAAATGATATAGCCAAACTGCTGAAAGAAAAAGAGAGGCTTGAGTTTATACTGGCTGCCCACCAACCCATCTGCAAAATCCCATCTGAGCTGGACATTGATTTTCCTGTGACCGCTGTCTCACCAGTCCACTCCTGCCTGACCGCTCAGCCCTGCTCTCAGACACAGACAAGTGCCTCCAGCCAACCAACGTTCTCAACCTCCAACTCCATCTTCTCCAGCAGCAGACCCACTCTCTCTACAGCCACCATCTCCAGCACCACAGTCAAAATGACAGATCTCGAGAGCTCTGTCCTAGAGGAGTCTCTGGATCTGCTTGCCAAGACGGAAATGGAGACCGCTCGCTCTGTGCCAGAGGTGGACCTTACCAGCACCCTCTACACCACACAGGACTGGGAGCCTCTTCACACCTCAACCAGTAACCATGACTTTGAGCCCCTGTGCACTCCTGTAGTGACCTGCACCCCAGCCAACACCACCTACACCTCTTCATTTGTGTTCACCTTCCCAGAAGCAGAGACCTTCTCTAGCTGTGGCATTGCCCACCGGAGAGGCAGCAACAGCAACGACCAGTCCTCTGATTCTCTCAACTCACCCACGCTGCTGGCCCTTTAAAGACTTCCATAAACTCTAATACTTCCTTCTAAGCACAGTTTACTAATAAAAAAGAATGTGCAGATCACAGGGCTACAGAAAGGACTTGTAACAAATAGCAACTTATTATTTTATTTTAATAGATATTGACTTGCCTACAACAGAAATTAAGCAAGTACTAGCATGCCACATAGTTATTTAAGTTAATATGATTTAATGGTGCTAGATTAAAAAATATATTGTATTGTGTTTACAGCAATAGTCATTATCAGCCCAGTTTGTTTGTGGTTGATGGAATGTGTGAATTATTGTGAAGTTTATAAAGAACTCTAAAACTTATGTTCTTCGTCTGAACCATGGTCTGAGTGGTCTTATATTAAGTTTTCTGTGAAAACATTAGTCCTTTTATTTATGAAATTACTTTATTTTTTTACAGAGCAGCAATGAGTGTTTGCATAACATGTTAATAAAGACGTAGTGATATTTAAGTAAACTTTTTGTGTTTTTGTGTTTATCGTATCTCACTCAGTGGAACTTTACCTTCCAAACATGTGAATTCGGTGTATAATAGCAGTAGTTTTCCAAACCCCAACCAAGCCCAATGCTTTTCCGTCTGTTGCCAGGGTTAACCCGTACGTCAGAGCTATCACGTCAGCACGTTCTTTCCATTTTTATTTGCAAGCCCAACGCGATGACGTTGAGCTTCCGTGCCCAAATATAGCATTTCCACGAGGTAGAGCCTTTGCCGTCTGCCATGATCAGGAGGAGCCTGGTTGCGAGGGTGCGAAGCTATCGAAAACTGAACCTCGTTTCTTTTTCATGAATATCTATTGACATGTAACACCAAGCGCGCAATTAGCTCCAGATCTCTGCCTATAGGAGAAGGAAAAGGGGTCGAATAGCTGTCCCTTCAATAAGTGTGAGACCGTGCGAGATGGCTTTAGGCAATAAACCTGCATTATTCAAGATGATACGATAGCTAAAATGTATTATTATTTTGTTCTTAGTTTGATTATGTACTTTTTGCACGTCTCACATGTACGTGTGGTTTTGCAATAACGCATTCAGCTAACTGATTTCCACATTTTGGACACGCTGTCATCCAGGAGTGGGGTGATATAAGCCAATCAGAGAAGTCACCTCTTTACTATAATAAAAAACAAAGAAAGTGAACAATTTGAAGCTTATGAGCGTCAAATTACGTTTTTGTGTTTCTAGAATTTTCAGTTACCTTGACTACTTTGCCTTATTCATTTGGTTTGGCTCCTCAGTCTTGTTTTGGTGCCCTTAAAGTATTTACTTATTTTGCTCTTCTAACCTACCTACCTGAATTATTTATTTATTTATTTCAAAGCAACAAGAATGAACAGCATGTCCCTACAGGATATCCATTATGAATAAAGAACATGTTGGATCAAGAAGTAGGCTAGCCCAAACACAAACAGCATATTCTGATGACTGGAGGCTTTTCGTGCACACTCCTGTTTGTGCAACACTTAAAATAAATCACCATGTTTAAATAAAATTTAGAAAGATACATCATTGTCTTTTTGTCATTTACACAAAACAAATTGAATTTCATGTTGCATTAGAAATCCAGATGCAAAGTTTTTCTTAGTATCTGAAAAAACCCTTTCCTTTTCATCAATCATTTTCCATGTGCAGTGCCAAATAACCTGCATCTATGAATAACTCCTTGCTGCCCATGGGAGAGAGGTAGAGGCAGAAATAGCAGGTGCCTCTTGCTTCTTTTAACATCAGCATCAACAACAGTAAAATTAGACCACTATGACGCCAACCTGCGTCGAAGCTTCAACTCAGGGGAGGAACTAAATCGCAAGCTTGAACAAGAGAGTGAGGAAAGACATGAGCAAAGCACAGAAGAAGGAGGATTAGACGAAAGCATGATGAAGATAGGAGTGAAAGGACAGGCAGAAAGACCAGAGAAACGAGAAACCAATGCACAAAAACATTAAAATTTGGTTTTCTTTTTGGATATAGGAAACTGCAATATAAAAGGAATAACATATCTGAAAATAATTGCTCAGACCTTACATAATGACATAATCAGATTGTATATTAATTGAGATCCAACTGTCAGATAGTCAATGATCGGCTTGTGTTTTTAATCAACATGTTTGCAGCCAGTGTAGCAGCAAATGTGGTTTGGGGATTTAGAAGAATAAATGGGACTGATTTTAGAGGTTATGTCTTTGTAGTTTATTTTCATACCAATACAAGGAAAACATTTTTTTGCCTAGACATACAGCCAATATAATCTTTAGAATTATTAAAATTAATTTTATATTTATACAAATTAATTTATGATTACAGAGAAAAACAGATGAAGTAAGGGTGTGACGACTTGTGCGTCACAGAACAGTCACTGAAGTTAAGAAATTAAAGATAAGCTACACGTGCTTAGTAATGACAATGAGGAAACAGTGCCCAGAAGTGACATGCTTTATGGCACGTAATAAATATCACCTCCATTTTTAAAAACTGCGTATATTCCCGATTAAAAATATACGGTTGAATGTATATTTGGACTATTTTATTTTTGTGATATTACTGCTCTTACTCTTTGTTTTCCATTCCTGAGAACATAGTGTACAATTTGCTGTATCTAATCTTACTTTATAGGGTTATTGGTATGTAATGTAAATGCAATGTAAATGTTACTAAAAAATATCAATTTCCCAGAAAGCATAAGAAGCTATTCTTAGCCTTTTTTGACGCAAGAGCTGCCATCTTACGAGAGGAACTTCTCCCTCCAATAATGACGGTTGGATTGGTGCTAGACTCTCTTTGAGCAGCCTGTCCTTGTCTCTGGGGATCTGCTACACATGTCTCCTTGGAAACTGGATGGACTCATTGTGTGCAGTGGGTAATCCCTCCTCTGACAGAGAAACGATAGCACTGGTGGTGACTAGTTTTCTATTTAGTCTAGTCTAAATAGTCTGCATTCATTTAGACTACATAAGTTCATTATCATATATTAAATAAAAATCATGAACACTTCTAAACACAGTTGCACCCTAATCAGATAATTAGCTCAAAACACCAGCAAAGGTTTGTTGAGCCTCTCCTGAGTCTCTCAGTCTGGGTCAGTGGGCTACACAATCATGGGGAAGGCTGCTGACTGGATAGAAGACAATCACTGACACACTCCACAATGAGAAAGCCACAAAAGGTCATTGCTAGGGAAGCTGATTGGAGTGCTGTATCCAAGCATATTCATAGAAACTTGTGTGCAAGGAAAAAGTGGTAGGAAAAGGTGAACCACCAAGCCTTGAGAGGATTGTCAAGCAAAATCCAGAATTTGTAAGAGCTTCATAAGGAGTGAACTGAAGCTGGAATCAGTTCATCAAGAGCCATTACACATAGACAAAGCCTATATGGGATATGAGACTATGTCAGAAGCATCTTACATAGACTGTGGAGAAAAAGAACTGCATTGTTGCCTGGTGGTCCAAGTGGTTCTTCTTTTCAGAGGAAAGTCCATCTTACACCTCTGAGGTCTGAGGGCCAGCTCCAACTTGTTGTCCCAAAAATGAGACTCAAAAGCCGGGAAGACTGGGCCTTTTCTTTGGTTGGTCCCAAACTTTGGAGCGCTCTGCCCCCTCACATTAAGACCGCCCCTTAAGTCAATTCTTTTAATTCTCATTTAAAAATACATTTTTACTCACTGGCTTTTAACAAGGCGTGAGAATTGTGTGGTCCTCTGACTGTCTTTTATTGATTTTATTTGCTATTTTTCTATTTGCTTATTTAGTATTTTTAATGCATTTTTAAATTAATTTGTTTATTTATTCATTTTATGCTTTATTTTATTTAATGTGTTAATTTATATTGTGCCTGCTCTGTGCAGTACTTTGGAGACTTTGTGTTGGTAAAATGTGCTATACAAGTAAAGTTGGATTGGATTGGACATTCTTTTTAAATCAAGAGTCTGGAGGTAGAGTGGAGAGGCACAGAACCCATGTTGCTTGAAGTCTAGTGTGAAGTTTCCACAGTCAGTGATGATTTGAGATGCTATGTCATGTGCTGGTGTTGGTCCACTGTGTTTTCTGAAGTTCACAGTCAAGACAGCCATCTACCAGGTCATTTCATGCTTCCTTCAGCTGATAAGCTTTATGGAGTTGCCGATTTAATTTTCCAGCAGGACTTAGCACCTACCCATACAGACAAAGGTCCCAAAAGCTGGTTCAGTGACCATGGTGTTACTGTACTTGACTTGGCCTGCAAATGGAGTATTGCCAAGAGGAAGATGAGAGACACCAGACCTAACAATGCAGATGGCCTGAAGGCTTCTATCAAAGCAACCTGAGCAGTGCCACAGGTTGATTGCCTCCAGGTCACAGTGCATTAGTGCAGTGATTTAACCAAAAGAGGCCTAACCACATATGGAGTGCATAGAAATGAACAAGCCTGATGTTTCTGTTTAAAATGTATATATGTATAAATGTATGTATTTTAAATTTTATTTTCTGAGACACTTCATTTTGGGTTTTCATTATTTGTAATCATCCAAATAATCATCAAAATTTAAAGAAAAAAAAAAAGCTTGAAAGCTTCACTCTATGTGTCATGTATCCATACAATATATGGTTTTGAATTTCTGAAATTAGTGACAAAAATAATGAACTTTTCATGATATTCTAATTTTTTTAGATGGACTAGTATATATATATGTGTGTGTATGTGTGTTTACTTACCTTGCTGTAGGGTCATCTGTCCAGTAGATATTCATAATGTTAAGCCACAGACTGGTGCAGATGCATTTTACATTGGTTTGACAGAGCCATAACACAATTTACAAACTCTGAAACACAAATTTAAAGTCTGTATCACAATAAGATGTTATTGTGGGTACAGTGATACTTGAATTTGCAGTAAAAAGTAGACCTACTGTCTATGATTATTTGGGTGGTCAAATATCAAATTTGGGCAATTCAGAAGTATCCCTGGGGGGCAACAAATATTGATCTGAAGACTGGATTTGGCCCCAATGTCATAGTTTGGACACTCCTTCTCCTGAGCTTAGTGGTGATACCATTTGCAGTCACAGTTCATGACGTTTTATAGATTAAATCTGAAAGCGAAAAGAAACATACTCAATATTTTACATCGCAGGAACTTTCATGTATCTACTACCTTGCTTTTTTTCTACTGAGTACTACGGTAGCTTTCATACGTGAGTTGTGTGCACTCTCCTGAAATCGTGTTTGCAATGAAAGTGTTGTCCCCCGCCGCGTCAGTAGGGGGCCCTCCGTGTCCGCAGTGCGCTAAACAAACCGCCCTGGGTCAGTGTTAAGTTGGGGCTTCAGTCGGTCGCTTCAGTTTCAGCCATGGCTCGACTCGCCGCTCTCCTGCTCCTACCGGTTCTCATTGAATCGGTATTGTCAATTTCTTTTTTTTTGCCGGTCAACTCAAGGAAATGCCTGCGAGAAGAGATCCACAAAGACGTGCTTGTTACGGGGGAATATGAAATAACTGAACAAGCCAACACTAAAACTAACCTGAAGGTGAGCTCGGACTGCATACGGCTCTTTATTCTGTTCATTATGTATCTAACCATTGTCTTGCGCTTTGTCAAGACTATGAAATGCTGAAAGGCATGTTTTTAATTTGTAATCCAAGTTTGTCTGTGAGATCTTTGTAGAGACCGGGTGACAGCTGCTTGTTAGCATTGTAGCTCATTCAGGCCCAAAAGCCAGGCTGACTTCCTGGTGTATACGCCGTATAAATTTATTCTTTAACTTTCCCATTTTTTGTATGTCATTTATACATGTGTTTATTTGCTGTATGTGTCAGTATAGATGGCGTCTTTTAAAACCATAATTATACTTTGTTGTTATAAGTAAAATAGTTGCGCAGCTAGCATGATTTGCCGATGTTACACGTCAGTCTTAAGCACTAGCCACATTAGCTCTTTAGCACTGTTAATAACAGATGGAATAGGAAAGGCATGATCACTGGTTTATTTATACTATCGCTTAATTACGTGCTTTGTTTTAATGAATTGTATACAGGTTTTCTTGGAAATTTAGTGATGCCTGGTGGGTAATTAAAGCTGGATTCTGGTCAACCGCTGTCACCTTATGCTGGATACAGTGCACATGCATCTGATGTGCAAATACAACCTTGCATATTTAATTCATTTTTAAAATACCGCAAGAGCCTCTCACTCTTGAGTCAAACCTAGTCAGTTTATTTATAATATGATTAAGATGTGTTTAATTTTCAGATTACAGATTCCTCTAGCCACACTCTCTACTCCAAGGAAGATGCCACAAAAGGAAAGTTTGCATTCACCACAGAGGACTACGACATGTTTGAAGTTTGCTTTGAGAGCAAGTCACCTTTAGGTAAGTTCTTTTACTATGTAGGTTCTTTCTGTTTTTGCAACTCTATGATTCTATTAAAGTCATGTTTATTATTTAGGAACTGGGAGAGTGCCAGATCAGCTGGTTAACTTGGATATGAAGCATGGTGTGGAGGCTAAAAACTATGAAGAGGTACCTTGGCTTTTTGGTTGGATGTTATTTGACTGAATGGAATGTTCTACTGATTAAAACACTTTTTGTGTGTTTCATAATGTAAACCCTTTAATTCCCTTAAGTGTATTGATACATGGCTACATTTTTGGCTACTTTTCATGAAAGACCTTAAAGTGACCTTTTTGCTTCTGTGATTTATGTGTTCATCTTATAAATGTGAGTATTGATGAGGGTCATGAAGCAAAACAGACAGACTGCTTTGCTTCTGCCCTTAAATGCCACAATGAAAACGATCAAAAGAAAAGGCATTTTTCAATCTCTTTATGAGGAGTGTTAAATAACCAGTAAATTCATAAATCTGAAACCATTGGAAATCTTCTCTCCTGATGTTCAGAGTTTAGCGCATTTTGATGCTAGTCATGGTTGAAGATTGCTTAGGAAGGGTCATCCTCATTTGTTTTCAAAGTTACTTGTATATAAAATAAATTATGTGTTTAGGCTGATCAGTATAACAAATTAGTCTTATTGTGTATTCATTTTTTCTAGATTGCCAAAGTGGAGAAGCTGAAACCTCTTGAGGTTGAACTTAGGCGTCTGGAGGATCTGTCAGAGTCTATTGTGAATGACTTTGCCTACATGAAGAAGAGGGAAGAGGAAATGCGTGACACCAATGGTATAAACTATAATTAAGCAACATTATACATGTACATTGAAAATTTTACTGAAAGGTTATTATACAAATACAATTCATTTGCACACACCTATTAACTAACACAAAGGATTTACATGTATTAGAATGACATAATTTGCTGATGACTCCTCTTATTTTTTCAGAGTCTACCAATACACGTGTGCTTTACTTCAGCGTCTTCTCCATGTGCTGTCTTATTGGACTGGCCACGTGGCAGGTCTTTTACTTGCGGCGTTTTTTCAAGGCAAAGAAGCTGATTGAGTAAAGAGTCTATCACGTCCTGAGGAGAAAGCTGCTTTTATGTCAGGCAAAGAAATTCAAGACCTTTTCTCATCGGACTTTAGCAAACAATTGCAACTGGAGTCAAGGAGCTCCAGCACAGTCAAAAGAATGATAATTTTCTGACAAAAGAAGTCATCTGCTTATTTGTAACAATGTTCATCCATGGTATCAACTACAAGCTGTTTTCTGTTCTGCTTTTAAATGTTGCAGCTACTGAATAACAACCTAAAATTACACGAACAGATTTCAGAGCTTGTTTTGAATGAATGTGCCATTAGAAAATGTCTTTCTTTTTATTAATGTAAACACTTATTTGTCATACCAAGCAAACTTTCCACTAACTTATCCTTGGTGGCCCATTATCAAGTGAAGGCTATTTAAAAAGTGGTTAATTGTTACATTCATGAAAAATTACAACCACTTGTCCAGTTTGCTAATGTCTTTGGAAGCTAAATTGATTTCCTGTTTGTTTTTCAAATTGTATATACTTGTTTTTCTTTTATAGTTGGGATAATATAGGTTTGGTTTGTCAATATATTCAGCCGATCATAAATGATGTCAGTGCAAAAAAAACAAGCCCGCATGAAACTGGGTCAGTGAACATGCTTCAATTCCACTTAGGTATTTGTTATTTAATTGTTTTTATGTTGGCAGGTTGTGAAAGAAACTTTAAATGAATATTAATGTCACCAGTCAACCACATTTCTTTGCTGATCTTACCATTCAAAAGTTTTGAAACTCAGAAACTTAAGTTCAATTTAATCCAGTGTGTTTTTTCAGTTTCTGTATGGTTTTAGGGTTAGGGTTATGGAGGCTCCTACTTGGCAGGGATTACATCAATTTGGGAACATTTTAGACAAAACGTGCACCATCGGCACTGTCAGTACTTTTTATGTTGAATAAAAATTTTGTAAATTTGTTTTTGAACTTTTATTTCCTAGAGTGGTAATCTATTTTTGTATGGTTGTGCTTTTTCTAATATCCTATTAAGCCTTCATGGTACTGAATGAAAAGAGAGGTACATTTTATTAAGGTAATCTATGTGGAATATAGGAATGGTGTGGGACATGTTTCAAAGATGGAAGAATATATTATTAAAATATTATATAAACTCCTTTTAGGCAGCTCTTTGTAGTATTGACCTAATTTTTCAGTCTAAGCACTTCTGTGCTAAGCATTTCTTTTCAAGCTGTATTCTGTTTGGCTGCTCTTTATAGGTATTTGTGTGAAATATAGGTATTGTATTAGTATTAACAACATTTCATAGATGCTGTGTTTAACACTTGTGAGAGAAGAGCATTTTCCATCTGGATGTGAGGATTTTAAGAACTTTGCGTTGCCTCCAAGGTGGAACTCAAACAGCTCTTCCAAAATTAGGTTTACCACATGTACATAGAATATTGTGTAGTTGGTGTAACGGCTTATGTCGATTTGGCACAAAAAATGTACAAAGTTATTTTAAAGTACTATCCGGAGATTGTGCCAATTTTCACGCTTGCATCATCACATAAACAAATACTGCACCAATCTGCTATGCACGCACCACTAAAGTTACACAAACTTGTTTAGAAAGGGACCAAAAGACAAGACTATCTTAAATACATTTAATAATAACGATGATTAATAATACTGAATAAAATGAAATAAAACAATGAACTCTTAATCTGAAAATGCGCACTAACCCGGAAATACATTGGAGTACATCCTGTTCACCGGATTCACATTGGAAATAACAGTGCTGCTGTGTTGATCACTTCAACCAAGCAACTTAAAATTAGAGATGCCGGGATCAGACAAAGAAACAGACCTCACAGAGCGAATAGAGGCATTTCTGTCCGAACTGAAGCGCGGTGGCTGCGGGACAGGACCTCTTCGTGGCTCTTCAGAGACTGCCCGAGAAACCACAGCTCTGCTCCGTCGTATCACCGCCCAAGCCCGATGGAGCAGCGCAGGTAAAATGTTTTTGACAGCTTTAGGGAAGCGTGATTAAGTGATTTATATTACTGTATTCTGCAATTCTCATCAGGATTATATGTGAAAAAATAATTAAGTGTGGCTCCGTTACCGTGCTTAAGAGATCAAGGATTTTGACATCTTGTATGATGGTTGCATTTTAGGTGAGCTCATGGAAATAATACGAAAAGAGGGAAGACGAATGACCGCAGCCCAGCCGTCTGAGACCACTGTAGGCAACATGGTGCGTCGTGTCCTGAAGATCATCAGGGAGGAGTATGCCAGGTGAAGATGTGTTCTTTTTCATTTGTAAACGATTAATTGTGAAAATGAGTAGAGTTCATGAGTTTATAATATCTGAGCTTGTGTTTTCAGTCATAAAATATATAAATATATATATACTCAACATACAAAGATAATCTTATTGTGTTACATGTATTTTTTTATTGCAGGTCTCGAGGAAGCAGCGAAGAAACAGACCAACAAGAATCACTTCATAAACTGCTGACTTCAGGGGGGCTTAGTGAAGAAAACTTCAGACAATATTTTGCGCCCCTCAAAGCTAATGTCATCGAAGCCATTAATGAACTGTTAACAGAACTAGGTTAGCAAATGGCATATTAAGGCTAAAAGCAAGATAATGTATAATCTAACTGAATGTCTGGGGAATTTACAGAGGGAACCACGGACAACATTGCTATGCAGGCCTTGGAGCACATTCACTCCAATGAGGTCATCATGACCATTGGCCGCTCACGTACAGTTGAAGCTTTTCTCAAAGACGCTGCACGCAAACGCAAATTCCATGTAATTGTAGCTGAATGTGCCCCCTTCTGTCAGGTATATAGCAGTCTTACCAAATGATTTGGATTGGAAAAAGTGCATTCTCTTATTATTTTCTCTTATTCATCACAGGGACACGAAATGGCGACCAGTCTTTCAAAAGCTGGCATTGAGACCACTGTAATCGCAGATGCTAGCATATTTGCTGTGATGTCTCGTGTCAACAAGGTATGTTAAGGTGAACCGTGTAATATTAAATGAATTGATTGAAAGTTTAATGTGAAGATATTACTGTGGCTAGGTCATCATTGGGACACAAACTGTGCTGGCAAATGGAGGTTTAAGGGCTGTCAACGGGACTCATACTCTGGCCCTTGCTGCAAAACACCATTCAACACCACTTATTGTTTGTGCTCCAATGTTTAAACTTTCACCTCAGGTAAGACAACAATCCAGTGATTTATGTTATTATCATATTTGTATCTGGAAGTATTAAATTGGACCTAAAAATGTCTTTAGTTTCCAAATGAAGAAGATACCTTCCATAAGTTTGTTTCTCCTCAAGAAGTTCTGCCCTTCATTGAAGGTAAAGATACAAGCCCATAAAAGAACTAAATACAACTCCTAAAATAAAGTAATTGTGCTTTTCATTTTATATTACTAATTTTTCTCTCCTTCAGGTGAAATACTGTCGAAAGTGAATGTACACTGCCCCGTCTTCGACTACGTCCCCCCTGAGCTAATTACCTTGTTTATTTCAAATATTGGAGGCCATGCACCGTCATATATTTACCGTCTAATGAGTGAACTTTACCACCCAGAAGACCATGAGCTTTAACAGCTGTAAATAAAATAAAGTGTGTTAAGTCACAAAATAATTGAGTGATGGACTAGTGTATTACTAGTATTTTTATTAGAGACCTGAAGGTGTGTTGCTGAGTACTTATAAAATAAATAAATAAGAAATCTTATTGTCATTATATGGGACACTAATTTCTAATTTGAGATATAAAGTGAATACTTTTATGTGACATCAGATTTGAGTGCTACGGATAATTGATGCAGTGCGTGGCTAGATGTGACAGAGGGCGCTGTTGTAAAGGTAAAGTTTATGTCGCAAACGTGAAATGAACATAATTTAATCAATGCAGAGGTAGGCCTTCTTGACGTGACGCCCATTTTCAGCGTTGTCACTAAATGACCTTCCTCCAAAATTAAACTCAACTGCACCAATATGAATTTATAAATAACATACAGTTTTACAACTGAGATGCGTTTAATGTTTTGGTATTTTAACAAAAACACAAAAATTTCCTGCTGTGTGACACTTCTTCAAACCAGTCACTTGTGTCAGTGAGGTAACAAAGGTGTTGGCTTAAAGGGAAGTATGTGTACATCATATAGTAAAGTTATACAAAAACCAGAAGGAGCTCATTTGACATTTATGCACCAGAAAAGCTGTGGGGTTATATTTCTGTATTATTTTAATATGGGACAGTTACATAATTATTTAACTAGCACAAGAGACATATTTAGTAATTCTTTCAACATAGCAAGCTGTAGTGATTTTCCAGCAAGGTGACAAGGCAATCTCACTCACACAATCACAGGGCATGTTAATGTATCTAAAATTAAAAGAGTTGCACAAAAAATGCTGTGGGCTTTGTGAAAAGGCTTCCTTACAGTTGTTGTACAACTGATATGTTTTTGAATATTATTTTTGGATTTTGCTACAAAGGGATGCCACACTGCAGGACAGAAATGGAGACATTACACTCCAACTCACTATAGATGAATGTGTCTGTCAGACACAGTAAAGTATCAGTTTTTATAGTTTGTGATCGTGTCAGCTTGGCCTGTCCCAATAATTACTACATAGACGTACTGTTCAATATATGAAAGTTGGAACAATATATTAGGGCTCAATATTTATCCTGTGCACAATTTCTTTGTAAAAGTGGGGAGATTTGAGGTATTTTTGTTTTAATATGACAAGATTTGAGCTGTAGAGGGGAACTTCTGGCTAATTATGAGTTCATTCTGCTATTTATTTGTTGCAGCTCTGGAATTTTAATGATACTGTCTATTTAAAAGAGGATTACTATCTTGCATTACTGTTATTAAGTCAATGTCACAAGCAGTTTAAATTGTATCATCTATCGCAGTGCTAGTATATCTCTAGCAACATATCATGCTTCAGAATTTGTTATCATGACAGACCTAATGTCAGCCAGGCCAGTAATAAAATATAAATTTAATATAAATAAAAGGTGCACTATCTAACCTGTGATGGGAGGTCCAGCAACATGCTTGTTATTACTTTGCAAGGCATTATTATTATGACACTAAACATGCATTTCTACTATAATTAGATTCATTTTGTCATTTTCTTCTGATAACCAAGTTGGTAGTGCTACTGCAAAAAAAAAATATTTCAGGTAAATAAGCTATTCAGCGTTTTACAAATTGTCTTATTAGAAGAAAACAAAGTTTATAAGCATTTTTACTGTAAGCGGCATCACCTCTCCATAGATCTGACCTGTAATTTGTCCTACTGGTATCACATGTTTGTGTCCATAGAGATAGATAATTTAAGCAATGATCTTTCCATGGCGACACTCAGGCTGCAGACTTTCCCCCTGAAAAGTGCGAAGCAGGTCTATTTCTTGGATTTATACAAAGACAATAAAGAAGTGTTGGAGGTGGATAGTTGAAGTTTTTGAAGAGTTTTAAGTTCTAATTTTTTGTATCAAACACTGCTGTTGAGCATGTAGTTCCAGGAGGGTAAATTTACAGTGGTGTAAACAGTACAATATGTTCTCTTTCCCCAAAACTTTTATTTAGTTAGTGTGAAACATCTTTACCCAAATGATTACATTATTTGGTTTGCTGCCAGTATTGTGCTTCAAAGACATTTCCAGCAGCCCCCCCAGCAGCCCCTCATGATGAATGAATGAATTTAAGTGAAATTTGTCTGGCAGGCCCAGCTGTTGCCTGGTGAGGTTCTAAACAGTGGCAGGTTTTCGGCATCAGAGCATCATTGTCCCATGGGACAGTTTGGGTGAGTGCTGTAATTAGTGGGAACTGAGGCAGTAGGGCCCATGTGTTCCCTGGAGAGGCCCCTGGGGACCTGGAGACGCGTGGCTAACCTGTGGGCCACAACCTGTGAATAGCTCTGCTTGCTTTGGTTGTGGGTGTTAAGCATTGATGTATTATTCTTTTTCTAGATCTTGATTGCTAGGTCTACTGTTTTTGTACTCTAATTGACCATTAATAAAGCAAATAATCTGTATACAGCCAGTGATAAAATAATTACAATATTCAGCTGAAGCCTTTAATACTGTATGTGTGCTTAATTCAGTTTTAGTTTTAACCGTCATTGTTTTGTCATATTTGCGACAGGAAAGGCATCATACATAACATCAACATATAATAACCACTGCTTTTAAAATGTATCCCATAAGAATGAAGCAGTATTGTTTGTAACCTGTTTCTGTCCTACCACAGGATCATTCTGTGGGGTGAGCACTGGTGTGTGCAGGTGGATGAAGGCTCCATCTGCTGCCTTCACTGATGAGTAAAACCATGACATAGATCCAGCTGGAGACGTGACGAGGGGAGCACGGCCTCATGGGAAATCATCACCCGCTCCGTGTCCACTTCTGCAGCGCCCCCGAGAGCTATCAATAAGTGGGTAATTGAATTTTAAGCACAAACTGTGGCGTTAGATGAGCGGGTGTGAGTGGGAGGGGACGTGGATGTTTAGAGTGGACACGATGATGCTGTCATGTTTCTGTCTCTGGGGACTCAAGAGTAAGAATGAATGTTTAATCCTCTAAATAACAATTACACCCAGTAAGAGGGCAGGAGCAAGCAACATGCTGTATGTACACTGCTCTAAAGTCAGACATGTAGACTACCTGATCCTGGTCAAGCAAGCCAAAATCTTACATAAATTGGATGAAAATTTTCCTATATTCACATAAGTTCACATAATAATTATTGTGAAAATTAACTTTAATATCAAGGGTTTCCATTCCTTTCATTATTTTTTTTATCAGCTAATTGTGATTTAAATTACTTGTTGGTAATATCAAACCTGGTAGATTTTATTTGTAAAAGAGCTATCTAAAAGTATCTCAAATTATGTTTCTGAATAAATTGTAACAAAATAAGTTAAAATCTCTGAACATATGGTTGTAATGGCACATGGGCAAATACAGTAATTGAAGTGAACTGCATAACATGGATATTGTTGTTGCAATGTATTATGTGTGTTAATAGGAAAAACACTATATTGTTCAGGCAGTGACACATTCTTGGACATAGTAGAAGCCACAACACTAGAAACCATAATGCATTGCTGCGCATCAAACAAACAGCCCCTGAACACAAGAGTGAGCAGCGATTGTTAAGTTGCACTTTTGATCCAAAGTGAGTTTGCTAGCTGTGCTGTTCTCATGGCGCTAACACAATGGCCTGTGTATGGGAGCTGCCTGGTGGCATTGCTTAATTAGGCGAACAGTTGATTCATTTGCACTAATTGACAGCTAATTAAAGGAGTGAGGGCACATCGGAGTGACGTCCTGTGAGTGGTGGGACATGCTCTTGTGAAATGTGGTGTCTTCAGAAAACCACCTGCTGCAGACTATTGCACACACACATATGGCAAGTGTCTGGACAGGGCTGCTGTGGAAACGTATACAGAGCTCGACTGGAGGCAGCTGCTTGGAGTTTTCTCTCTGTGCTGCAAGAAATGAAAGTGAAGCTCTCATAAGAACCATGTTGTTTAGCTCTTACTCTAATAAAGGCTCTTAAACCTTATTTTTCATGCAAATTTTAAAATGACTGTCAGTTAGAAGACATTAAGGCCCATTGATTACATCCGTTGATTTTATTGATTTGGTCCTCTCCTTATTCATGTCAGGAGCCGTGGGCACTAGCTTCAGCCTGTAGTGACCTGACACAGAACAACTCCAACATTCATTTACTATGAGCTTGTCTTTAGAAGCTATTATATATTGGGTATTTCTGAATATTTCTAATGTTTGTTTCTACACCAACAAAATGTGTCCTTAAATGCTACATAGTAAATGCAGGATTTATGCCTGACAAATTGTCTGTCCAGTAAATGAACTTGATATGACTTTTAAGAATTCAATAATGTACATGTAAAAGTAACAGAATGACCTGTATGATGCTGGACAGAGTAACTTGATGGTGGCTGACTGTCATCCATGTTTGGGACCCTGTCGAAGAACATTACTCCAGAACATTTAAAGTTTGGGGTCAACCAGTTAAGGTTTGGAGTGAGTGCTTTCCTCACCGTAGGAGTCCTGCAGGCCTGTCCTCTCTGTCTGCTGCTATCCATGTGAATGCCCCTAAAATAAGGACAATTAGGGGCTTATTAAGGTCCAGGGCGCTGTAGTTCACGGGGCGTCTGCTCTGCCCCATCTCCAAACAGTCGGGGGCATTGTCTCACCTAATTATGCTGAGGTGGTGGGCCCCTTTTTGTGTTGTTGCTTCTGCCATGCCTGTCCGGTTCCCTTCTCCATCGAAACCACTAACTCTTGTCCATCACAGAGGTCTGCTAATTAGACAAGAAACAAGCCCAAGTAATTATGTCAATTCTCGTTATAAGTAAAACCACATACAGGACTATCATTCAATCCAGTTTAAAAGTTTAGGGGAGGGGCCTCTCTCTCCCCCACTTTTCCCAGTGAAACATCTGCACATGCTACAGGGGAATGTGGCACGCTCGGCGAACTTCAGAGCACAAACCGATGCACTCATACAGAAATGGAGACTATAGAACGGCACTGGCATGAAGTTATTGCCCTAATTAATGCTTTGTGAAGCCAGAGCAAACAGTTGAATCGTCAGCGGCACATTGTTCAACTGTGGGAGCTGCTTTTGTTTCTGCACCTTAATAGGATGTTTTGATCAACGGCTGTTTGGTGACCCAGCTCTCTCCTGAAAGGCCAAGCTCTGGGAAATGGCAATTAGCTAGATTAGAGGAGCCATTTGTAGAGCACACACAAAGACAGATACGGCAGAGTGAGAGTGTGGGGCAGCTTATGATCATCTCAAATCAGTTACCAAGTGCCACCAGTCAACAGTAACACGTCTTCTGTGGAGCATGCTAAATATGTAACATTTTGTGTTTTGGCCCTATTGTTTTTTGTTTTTTGTTGTTGTTTTTTTCCCCACAAAGAAGGATGCAGCCACTACTCCCCTATTTTAAATGGAGTGTTTTAGTACAGATATTAGAATCTTGCTACAAGCTTTGAACAAGTTGCTCATTCTCAAATCAATACATGTAGGTTTTACCCAAGGCCATGCCAATAGTTATAGCCTGGTTATTTTATTTTTATGTGGAAACATAAAATACATATCTTCTTTCTTTCTTATTCATATTATGTCATTATTACATTATATAGAAATGTATGTGTGTATGTATGTATGTATTATTTTATTATTAAGATGGAAAGCAATGTCTTCCCAGTCCACATTTGTTCCGTGTGGATGCAGGCGGCTCGTTGTGCGTTTTGCGGCAAACAACAAAGGCCCAATTGAGTGACGTGGCACGCTTTACCCCTCGATCTTACGCGAGATACGGCTTTAAACCTGCTGTGACCCACTCCACTCGTACCCTATCTACATCTACCCCTCCCTACGCGTGCGCGCCCGGCCCATTGAGGAGGCCCTATCTAAGCGTCCGCTCATCTCCATAAACTCTTCCTTTCCCCTCGGCGTCATTGTGCGTCCACATGTCCAAGCCTAAAGTGTGCCCCAAATTATCCCCGAATGATTTTAACACAACAATAATGGATTAATGGCTGATTAGAGGGCGTATGGATCGAAGTAAGCAGCCGTGTTGTTAAAGTTAAGTGAGTTTAAATTAGCGCTAAACCAGACTAGAGTTGATTTCCCTTGGCGTCTGTGCGTCCGGTCAATTTTTTTTTTTTTTTTACCAAGAATGTAATCACGATACATCAGCTATATATCCAGGGTTATTATGAAGTAAACAGGGTTGAAATTAAATCAACAACTCGCCATGGTTTCTTCAGCTATATAGTGGCCCTATAAGTTGCCAAAACAAATCTGTAGGAGATAATGTCCCGTCTCATGTCGTTTGTCCCAGTGTTAGCGACTTGTCTGGCGCTTAATTGCCCCTAATGTGCCCTAAATACAGAAAAGTAGGACATTGTACTCAACACATATTGTGAATAATCATAAAGAAGCTTAATAACTATTAACAGATGCAGCGGGGGTCCGGAGACAAAACACGCAGCCTAATTAGAATATGGTAATCACCCTGAGTGTGGGAGGCTGGGCCCTGCACCAGGTCCAACGATCGATCAAACGAGCAACAGAGCGCGCCATAACCAACTACAAGTGATATATTGATTAAAGTTATAGAAGCATACATGTCTACATAACCACCAAGTGACAATGGGCTATTAAGATGTCTGTAGCGTGTTACCCTATGTGCCTGAAACACTGAATAGGCTACAGATTATTGTTGAGAACAATACACGAAATTTAATCAAATAAATGCAAGGTTTGCCTCAATTTTCTGTGGTCAGATCAGGAGCCTTGTTTTGTGTTTCTGTTTTTGTTGATATGTAAAACAGCTTTGGTTTGAATTTAGTAGAGATTATTCCAGACAGATGTTATGGCTCAGAGTCGGGCACTAAGATCTACAAACAGAGCAAACTTAAAGATAATGGACCACCTCATTTATCGACAGTAGGCTACTTTTCAACTGAAATGATTGGTTATTCCCTTATGGTTTGGACGAACACGGGATGATGTGATGATGATAATCGCTGCTGAAGTTGGCGCGCCTCGGGCTGTGATTGGCTGCAGCCTGACGCCTGTTGAATAAAAGCCAGAGGCAAGCGCCGCACTGACACCAGCACTGTCCAGACAGGACCTGTCCGATCTAAACTCTGAACCACTCTCACTGTGCACTGTCCCGGGATGACGGGCAAAGACGGAGCGGTGTTGTCGGACGCTGAAAACAAGGAGAGGAGCACAAGTCACTGTGGGATGGCGCACGCGGGGCAGCAGCCCGCTGCGTGGAAACTGGGCCCAGCTGTGCCGAGGCGCACGGGCTTTGGGATTCAGGAGCTGCTTGGTCTCAACAAGGAGACGCCCGCCACACCGAGGCGACCCCTCGAGACGCTTCCGCACCGAGCACACGCGCTGGTAGCGCGAGGGCCGCTGGGCCCCGGGCCGCTGCTGCTGGGGCCCGACGGAATCCACTCTTTTTATCGCCAACCCGCCTTCCTAGAGGCGCTGTCTGAGGCACAGCACGCGCACCTGCCACCGCTGCACAGAGACGCGCACGTGGATCCGCACTTGGACCCGCGCTCCTCCAGCTCAGGTCAGCATTTGAGTCTTTATTAAAAAAAAAATTATAATAATTTTTAAAAAATGCATGTAATTGGAGAATTATATAGGATATTTTGGCTATAACGGGCCTTCACCTACACGGCTCTGGGTTTAAAAGACAAGGACAGTTTTGCTGCGCTTAGTTGCATTAATGTTACACATTTTCCTGAAGACAACATATAACATACAACATAAAGCCAGATTTTTCCCAAATGATTGTGAGTAGGCTCCTTCTCTTCATATTTATTAGTCAATGCATAATGGAGCACTTAGGCCTTCTTCTGTGTCTGGCCTAGTATATAATACAGATAATAAATAATTGCATACAGGAATGCCTACATTTTTACATAATTATCAAATAAGACTTTCATTTCAATTTGCTATTTGTACAGATTCGGATGACATGAGCATCTCCGGAGATAAGAAATTTAAGTCATCAATGAGTCAAAACAAGAAACGGAAGAAAAGACGACACAGGTAAGAAAAATAAATTTTAAATAAATACTAAAATTAATTTAAAATAATACAATGTGTCCTGAATGTGGAATTTTATACAATAAAAATTCAGGTAAATAACAGCCAGTCAGGCAACAGCTTAATGATAAGTGTTTATTCCAAGAGAGGGCAAATTTCTAATAAAATATTACATACTTGGATTGTCCAGGACCATCTTCACGTCATACCAGCTGGAGGAACTGGAGAAAGCATTTAATGAAGCTCACTATCCAGACGTTTATGCTCGGGAGATGCTCTCAATGAAGACAGAGCTGCCAGAGGACCGTATCCAGGTTGGACACTGAAACACTTCACACAGGATACATTAGTCAACACTAACAGAATAAAACAAACAAACTGAAAACAGAGGCCTATGTGTAAGAAATAAATAAAATAGAATGTTTATTTATTTAGGTTCCATCACAGTACCTGTTTTTCTCAGTTTCATAAATACTACAGAAGCGCACAATGCCAATTAAAAATACATACATTAAAATAATATTAATAATGATAATAATCATTATTATGATAATTATAATAATTATATTAACAAATCAATGTTTCAATATGAAAATTAAGAAGAATTCCGGCAAAATATGCAGACTTGCAAAAGGAGATAAAAGAACCAAAACTATATTTTTTGGTTTACAAAATATTTTATAACATTGAATAAGTGGATAGAGGTTTTTGGTTATTCAAATGAGCCTTGACAGAAGGAAAACCATAAGGAAAGAATTTTAGTAGAGGACTGTGTATCTTTTAATCTAAAACAGAAGACATATAATTTACTGCATAGTCAACAACTGCATGCGAGACAGGAAAGAAGGCCTTTTTTAGTGTGACTTTGCAGTACAGTTGTATTGATGCTTGAAATATGTCGAGCTCTTAACAGGTCAGCTGTTTGCAGATGAATCTAAACAGAGTATAGTTCACTGAAAACCTCTCGCACAAGAAGAAGTCAAACTGTGTAAGTGTAATTAGTTAATTGAGAAGAACTTTTCACCTGGCTCCTCTTGGATAGGATAAGCACAGAATGAATTAGCGCAGGTCCGAGCAGTTTAATTTCCCGTGGTATTTCACCGCCTGTCTCTCATCGATCAGCTGTGGAAATTAACTTATTTCAATCAGCCTCTGTGCCCTGGGGGTCACCGCTCACTCACGCTGCCGCTGTCACAAAGCATGATTGCTCATCTGAGGCCCATCTTTTTATGAGATGGAGGCTATCATCAGAGCTATGTACCTGAATAGCTTTTCCGCTACAGAGTGTTTTTAATTCCACACACACACAGCAGGAACCAATCCCAGCAATCTCATCCTGCCTCCTCCGCCATTTTAGGATGCTCATTTTTCCTGTTTGGCTCATCCATATTCACGAGCTGGCGGAGGGTGTTACAAGGTCTGGCAAATCAATTTAGGATCTACACAAGGCGCAGGAGAATGCACCAGCACATGTTCACTCACACACACACACATACACACACATGCACACACACACACACACCAGTGGTTATGGACTGCTCATAAAATTCACTAGAAAAATGTCAACTTTCCTGCAACAGCTGTACATTTTAAAAATGTGAAAAGTTAATAATCAATGATAAACCATTTACTGTATTCAGTAAAAACATTCAGCAATGTCTTCTTTCTTTATAACAGTTGGTATTTTGTAGAAGCATTCTTTTATTTTGTTTACTCCTTTAAATTTACCACAACTAAATGATCTACCTTCTTGTAAATTGCATTGTTTGATTTAGTTTTTTCACTGAGCTTGGGAGTGGTTAAAAGAACCGCCCCTCTGGCCATCTATGTCTGGAATATAGATAAGATAAGAAACTATGAAGTAGAAATCTTCATTTGACTACTGAGATATGCTAGCTCTCCAGTAGATGTCATTGTAACTCTTTCTTCTATGAAAAGTTACTAGATGTTACAAGCTGAAAGATCAATTCAAATGCATTTTCACAGGATACATGTATATTATCTTGTATTTATGATCTTTTTCTTTGTGATGTGTGGGCAGGTGTGGTTCCAGAATCGCAGAGCCAAATGGAGAAAGAGGGAGAAGTGTTGGGGGCGCAGCAGCGTTATGGCAGAGTACGGTCTTTATGGGGCTATGGTCAGACACTCAATCCCACTGCCAGAGTCCATCCTGAAATCAGCCAAAGACGGCATCACAGAATCATATGCACCATGGTTACTAGGTACTTTTTGTTTGTTTTATGTTTTGACACATTTAAAAATAAGTAGATAATGTAACTTAAATAAATGTAACATAAGCAGATTATTATGAGTCTGATTAATAGGCCGGGCATAGGACCATGTGGAAAAAAGATAGCATTCCTTAACTCCCTGCATGATATGTAAGAGTTATTTAAAGCACTTTTTGAGCACTTTTTGGCACAGAAAAGTGAAGAGCGTAAGGAGCCAATGAAAGTGTGCCCTTGTCAATGAGAGGTGACAGTCAATGGTGTGTAAATCCCACTTCATCAGGACAGATTAGGCTAAATCTCCTTTCTGCCACATGTCAATTGATTTGTATAAATCAATTAGGCTGCTCTGAGTCAAGATTCCTTTACCAATATACTCTCTATCTGCTCACTATGGAGGTCTGACTTGAAGATCTACTCACAGTCTGTACTAAAAAATAAAGCACTTTAAAATATTATTATCTTTTGCTTTAGTTGAAATAAAAGTTTTTTTTCACTGCCACCACTAGTACCGCTATTACATTAAATGTGTTATATTAAAAGTACTGCAACTGTTTAGACCATACTGAAAATCTTCTCTCAAGTCTTCCCAGAACAAAATAACAGAAAATTCTATTAGTAAGAGGTATTCTATTACTAAGAGGTATTCTCAAGTAAATTACCTGCAACGATCTACCACTCCTTAGTATGACAACATTCAAACTGCCAATATGATGCAATATAATGTAAAAAAAAACAATTCAGTGTGTGCTAATGACACACTAATGACTTAATGAGTAAAGATGATGAAGTAAACTTGCACAATAATGGAAACCAATATTCAAAGTGGTTAACGTTTATGTCACTGCTCTTCAGGTATGCACAAGAAGTCTGTTGAGACTACTCACTCCTCTCCAAGCAAAACCTGCAGCACAATACTTCCCCCTGTACAGGACAAGGTGGAGGACAAAGCAACAGAGGAGGACAAGGAAAAGTGGACAAAGGACACTGTCTTGGACTTTTCCAAAGAAGAGATGAGAGAGAACAGTATTGCAGTTCTGAGGGCCAAGGCACTTGAACATAATGCCAAGATACTTTCGAAAGTCCCAGATAAAAAGCATAAAGATGAGGAGGAGGAGGAGGAGGCGATGAAGGAGGAGACAGAGGCGAAAAAGACAAATTAAAGACATTTAATGTTGCCAAATAAAGGGACATATTTGGCAAAATGGCCCAGCTGACACACTCCTGGAAAAGGCCTAAACTCTACAGTATGTTACTTAATTGCTAATGAAGAACAATTTCCCACCACACCTTTGTTCCAGAGGTGCTACAGGCCATTTGAACTATGACCTTTGAACCCTGATTATGTATGATACCTGCAGACCTCATCAACACTGACACTACTGCTGCCATTTGTTGCACATGATGTAAATAAAGCTAGTACCATGTTATCACTGTGTAGCTTATCAAATATGTGTTTGTCTCCTTACGATTGTAAATGTAGGCAAATAAAATCGCATCAACTGTAACGAATCTATTCATTGCACCACGTGACATTCCTCCCACATCAGCCGGTCTGAAGAACTTTTGGGGGTTGGGGGCGGGTTTCCCTGCGGATGGATTTCAAGATATGGTGAAAGCTCAAAAAGTATGTAAAACGCACTAGACAGTTCGGAGAAATTGAGAATAAACTGTGGACGCAAGAGTGATAGTAAGTTACTGATGTGTTGTTGCGTAAAAGTGCGCATTCCGTACACCCGTAGATTCCAGTAAAGAGCGCAACAAGGGCTGGCACTTGTGTGCGAACCCGCCCCACGCATCACCCCCACTGCGCTTCCTCTCTTATAGTTTCGGTTGGGGTTTTATTCTTCACTTCAGTCTTCCTCCGCTCAGTTACAGCCCCGATAAAGCATCATATAGCCTAATAAGGATTTCGTGAGATACTTGCTGGCGTTATGTGGCTGCGGTGCACTTCGAGACGCCTGCTAACTTGTTTTCGTGTGTTAAAGCACAGGCGTCTAAATGCGTCGTCTTGGAGCAGTAACGTAGCTACTGCTATGCCCGAAGCTCTGGGCTTTCAGGGAGTCACGGACCACGCCACGCTCCACGACTTCTCCCTCACGCACAATGACAGTTTTTGGGAAGCTATGGCCAAGCAAAGACTCACCTGGATCAGCGACTATTCCAAGGTGCAGGACTGCGACCTGAGACGAGGCAAAGTCAACTGGTTTGTGGGAGGAAAGCTTAACGTGTCTGGTAGGTTTGGATAAACAACATCAAAAGTGTTAACCAAACAGAACTCGAGAAAGCACACAGATGAAATTACTTGCATTCAGTATTGGTGACACCATCTTTTAATTCAAACCACGTCGTATTATTTCAGGCTCTTTTCTTGTATAGTGGCTGGCTTTTCAGTTTGGTTTCACAGAGGCTTATTGTGATGCAAAACATGTGCCACCAGCATTAATGTTACCACCTCTTGGCCAAAAACAAACTTGGGACCCCTATCTGTTTAAATTCTAAATCTGGAAATAAAATGGACACTGTTATATTTTTAGTAGGTCTCCAGGTTCTACTGGTCTAATAAGTTGGTGAGTGGTAGTTTAGTTGAGTTAGTAGCCTACAGGAGTTTGGAGAAGCGAACAGCAGCACTGATCTGTCACTGTACAAACAAGCTGATAAAACAAAACCCTAATGTGTGCATATATCAGTCACATTTACTGTTGGGTTCACATTCTTGTTTATGGTCTGTTTGTGTGGTCAGTGAACTGCCTGGACCGTCATGTACTCACCTGTCCTGACAAAGTGGCCCTCATCTGGGAGAGAGACGAGCCGGGGTCAGAGGTCAAAGTCACGTACAGGTCAGTGCGGGATCACTGTTCAGGTCTTTCCCTCACCTCATGAAGAAGAGAATATTTCAGAGTGGAGATAATGCAGTTGTAAAAGGACCTATAAAGTGAGAAAACAAAGAACTTGACCTTGAGTTTACAATGATATGTAGCAAGTTGTCAAAACTGTCACTCTTGCCCTACTTGTAATATCAGAAAATACGAGACAGACTTTTATAGACCCTTTAAAAGTTTGTAAATAAAATTCTGAAATGGAGGAAACTGAATTTGGAGAAACTACAGAATATCACAGTAAGTAAAATAAGTTTGTGTGTTTGCGTGCGTGTGCAAATTATAACAACATATGAGTGAAACCAGAGCCTGGTTTAGAGATGTTTACATTTGTATTTGACATTATTTGCTTAAATAATAGATAGATGATACACTTTTTTCTTTTAAGTTTTACTGGACAACAGCTCACAGAAATGTTTACCCCATGGTAATTTATCTACAGATATACTGAATACACAAATAATACATTTTGCAAAACTCAAAAACAATATCGAGATAGCAGTAAATGGTATTTTTTCAACCCTTTGTAATAGAAAAGTAAAAATGTTTGTTATTCATTTTGTTATAAAGATAGCACTAGCATTTCGATCTTATGTCTATTAATCTTTGTCAGTGTGTTATGTGTGTTTATTAACTGTGCATAATGCTTTTAGGGAGTTGTTGGAAATGACATGTCGTCTTGGCAACCTGCTGCGACGTCGTGGGGTAAAGAAAGGAGACTGTGTGACCATCTACATGCCCCCCTGCCCCCTGGCCGTAGCCTCCATGTTGGCGTGTGCACGGATCGGCGCCGCACATAACGTGGTGTTTGCAGGATTCAGCTCAGACTCTTTGGCGGAGCGCATTAGAGACGGTGAGGACAGAGATAAATAATATTACAGCACTTAAAGGTTGTATGGATGATTTTTTATTTTTTTTTGTTTCAAGTTGTCAATGATAGCATTATAGAGGTGCAGTAGCCTTGTAATTATGATGACCAAAAAAAAGAGAATAAAAATTCATCAACTCTGGACGTGGTGGGGCCAGCTAAACATTTGCCTATAGATAACGACACTGCCTCGTTATCTGTTAGCTGACAGGCTGTCAATCAATCTCCCTACGTTTCTAGCGTAACTGACTTGCCTGCGCGCCGCCGGTACGTGGTTTACGTACGCCTGTCACGCAGTCCACAGACGCAAGACGCACAGACGCTGTTTACTCCACCAACGCAACAGTTCTTAGCGGCTTTTTTTGACCTATATCTTCCTCGCAGTTAGCACAAAGTTTGTTGCAATGGCAGACAAGAATCCAGGAGCAGTTAGCCGCAAAAGAAAGTCCGTTTTTGAGGTCGCTGAAAGAAGAAGACAAGGGGAAAAGCAGCGAAGCCAAACTAAGGTGATTCTTGAAGATTCATTCCAGCGATGGCGCGACTGAAGCAGACGCAGGGTCTAAAGACTGACGCACTGGTCCACAAATTACTCCTGGACAAGTAACTTCTGCTTATTATGAAAACATACTTTATTTCCAAGAGCTAGTCAAACGTTTTTCAGGACACGAAAGCGATATCCTATGTCTGAAAACGTAATTTTCAAGGCAAAGAAAGAGTCCGCTTGCTGCTGCGTGTTGTAGCTAGTTCATTCGCACTGAATCTGCAGCCTTCTCTGCACAACTTTCCTGCTCCTGTCCCCGCTGCCCGTTCCGCTCTTCCCCCTGCTCCTCACTTCTCCGGGCACGGAATCTCCGTGCACCGCTCCCCTCTCCTCTCTCCTCTCCTCTCTCCCCGCTCCGCTCTTCTCCCTGCTCCTCACTTCTCGTCCGCGAACGAAATGTCCGCGCACCCGCTCCCCCCGCTCCTCACTTCTCCGCCTTGCCTAACCAACACTGTAGTTAGTTGTTTACAAGTCATGTGCAGCGCACCGGCTGTAAACAAACCTGTTTCTGGCGTAAGGAGGAGGCGGGAGGAGGCGTTTTTACGTAGGGAGCTGTAGGGGAGGGGGGGTGGTTTCACGCATGCGCAACATTTGAAAAAGGACAAACAGTCGCTGGATTTCTCGTTCCTTGGAAAATCCTCTATACAACCTTTAATGTTTTTAATAATGTACTAAACAATAGGCTTTATACTCAATACCAATTTTGATACTGAAAAGATGCTCTTTATGTTACCATGTGGCCTTACAGTAGTTTTGATAAAGTTTAAACCCATTAATATGATTTTCTTCCAATACTTACTCAAATGAGTATCTAGTTTTGGCATTAATTAGTATCTGATTTTTTTATACTTTTCACAATCTACACTTTTCATTTCAAAAGCATAAACCACCAAATACATAAGCAAATCACTTCAAATGAGTTGCTGTTCACTAGGGATGTCACAATAACTGAAATATCCTGATATCGTTCTCACAATAATATCATGGACCATCACAATATATCGAATTACAAGTCTTTTTGCTTAAATTGAGAGTTATGGTGCAGTAATAGTTAAAAAAAGACAGAGGGAACAACATAGACCATGATCCTTTGCTCCATTTCAGTGTAGACTACATGAAGAAATAATAGTTCTAAGCACTTTTAACTCTTAGTTCTTTGGATTAAGTCTTGTCAAGGCAATTTAAGAGGAAAAAGTAGCATATTAACAGTTTTGTTAACCTCCACAAAATATCGCAATAAATATACCATGAGATGTATATCGTGAAAATATCGTCCCGAGAGATTAGGATATTGTTACATCCCTAATCGTGAGCCTCCCCACCATATCGTGAGCTTTCCCACGATATTGCAATAAATGTCATACCGTGAGGTTCATACGTAACGATATCGTATCGTGAGACTTGGAAATCATTACCCTCCTACTGTTTACATAACAAAGCTGGCTGTACCGCCATTATTATACGTGTTTTATTTCTTGTCTATTGTTTCCAGCCAACTCCAGTACAGTGATCACAGTGAACCAGGGGGTCCGAGGGGGAAAGATGATAGACCTGAAGAAGACAGTGGATGAAGCTGTAGACACCTGTCCAAATGTTCGACAGGTGTTCATCGCCATGAGAACAGAGACTCCGGTTGCTATGAACAACAGGGACGTCGCTATGGAAGAGGTGAGATAGTTGTACATAAATTGATTAGATTCTGAGGTAACTTTTGTTTATTAATCAATCACTGGCTATGGCTACGTGCACTCCAGAAAGTTCACCCATTTCTAATTTCTAGAGATTATTGAAATGGCCTGTACATCTGATTTCTTTTTGATTGTCCACAAATCTGCAAGAAAAATATGCAAACTAAAGAAAGAGAAAAAGATTCAAGTAGTTATTTTAATATACTTTGTACTTTGTTTTTCAAATACAACAGTTAATCTAAAACACACTGACTGAATGACACCAGGTATTTTTGATTATGAGTGTTGTATTTTGCATCTAAAAACACCAAGAATCAGGTCTAAATATTGAGTACCCATTGACAATACACTTGTTATTACATTTAGTTTATTAAAACTTTGTACTTCCAATGTGCTCTCTTTGCAGGAGATGATGCAGGAGGATGTGGTCTGTGAACCCGCTGTTATGGACAGTGAAGATGTTTTATTTATGCTTTACACATCAGGCAGCACTGGCAAACCTAAAGGACTCGTCCACACTCAGGCTGGATACCTCCTTTACACCTCATTAACACACAAGGTAATATAACACCACAGCATTTGAATGAAAATCTGAAGTAAATATATAATTAATTCATATTTTCTAACTGTGTTCTCATCTCCAGTATGTTTTTGATTACCATGATGGAGATGTGTTTGGTTGTGTGGCTGATATTGGCTGGATAACCGGACATAGTTACTGTGTCTACGGGCCTCTGGCAAATGGAGGAACTACTGTTTTGTTTGAAAGCACTCCTGTTTATCCAAACCCAGGTATGAAGGATTATGTAACAGCCTGCAGCATTATGTAATATTAGAAAAACAGTATAATATTTCAAGGTTAATAGTCTGAACGTATGCCTGCCCTCAGCTCAGCAGGGACCTCTTTTTACTGTTTACACTTAACACTGAACCTGACAGTGCCCCCCCATTATCCTCCAAAATGAGTAGCTTCTGTAAACACAGTTATCTTTAATGTCAACATTAGCTTAGTATTGTTCTTTATACATTTTAGAGAAACACTTTTATTGGGAAGTCTTTATATTGCACTGTAAAATACTCAAATGCAATATTGTACTGTAATTGTCTTAACTCTGTTTCACTATCAGGAAGATACTGGGAGATGGTTGAGCGACTACAGATTAACCAGTTTTATGGAGCTCCAACAGCCATCCGCCTGCTGCTCAAGTACGGAGACCAATGGGTGCACAAATACGACCGCTCCTCCCTCAAAACACTGGGCTCTGGTATGTCAATAGTAACATTCATCACATGCACATGTACAAAAGGGATATCTACAATTATGCATAAACATATTCATAGAGTGGACTAACACTGACCTGATACAATGTGCAGAGTGTATTTATACCTGTCATGTTATGTAGCTGTTTGACCAAGGCCCTTTTAGTGCCTCACACAGTCACACATGGAGTAGCTCGGGGTCAGGGAACGTCTTTGGTCCAAAGACACACCTGTTTTAACAGTTCAAGTACACGCACACATTCACACACACACACGCATACACACACGCAAGTGCTCACATGTTCTTATGGTAAACTGGACATGAAACCCAGTTTGACCCTCCTGTAGTTGATCAGTTATTCTACTCACTAGACTTATGTTTGATCTTATCAGAGATTTAACATGATCAGAATCTCATCTGCTGTGTGCTGCCTCTGCCTTTTCCTCTAGTGGGCGAGCCAATCAACAGAGAAGCCTGGGAGTGGTACCACAAGGTGGTGGGTGATGGTCGCTGCCCCATAGTAGATACATGGTGGCAAACAGGTATGTGCAATTATTAGATAACAAATACTTCATTTATATTAACACTACTAGCACCATGTACTTTCACTCATAATCTAACTTTTCCAATCTGGACACTCCCAAGTGAAGTTTCACTTTTGCAGCTCAAACAGCCACGTCAGCAGCTTCCCAGTGTCCAGCTCTGAGGCTGTGCTCCACTGCATCCCTGAAACAAAACACAGTTATGTAAGATTGTGGCTGCTTTAGTCACCGCCCTCTGCACACATAGACAATAGAAAATACACACAACTACACACATTCCAGTGGAGTCCAAAGTGAACACAGATGTTTTCCTCCCAGACCTCAAGAAGCCCAGAGTAACTCAAGCAGAACTGAGTACATTTTCATATTGCTACCACTAAAATGTATACATACTAGCAATAGATGGTTAAACATTTTACACACTATTAATACTCAACATAATCTACTAATGACTACCTTGTTGGAGTACTGGCATATTTGGTCTAAATTAATTTTCAGGCATTTAAAACATATTGGCATGCAGTGTTTACCTTTGGTGGAGCTTATCATCATTGTTTGAATAGAGCTGATATTTCTGATGAATCTTAGATGAACCCAACACAGTGGCTCTAAATGAGATTTAGTAATGACCAAATGGGACAAAGCTGCATAATTACCATACGAATGGCATATAAGTCGATAATTAATTGATAATAATTAAACATCATGCCTGGAAACCACACAGATACACCATGACCCAAATACTTCAGTCAGAAGGATTATGTTGTTGTGCTGCTTTCCTGGACTGTGATTCCCATTAGGACTAAGTGGCATTATTCATAATTGTCATTTGGTTGATCTGGGAACAAGTAGCCTGTTTAGAGACTGAATTAGATTCTGATCCACTGTTGGCACTCGGCCGCCATGTTGAATTACCCAGTAGTGAGAAACTGAAAGAAACTGAAACATGTGGTGTTTTAGAGGGATGATTATAACAATATTGACACTTTATCTAACAGTGACTTCTACAGAGAAAAGTTAGAGAGAAAGTTGGAGAATGGATTTTTGTTGCTAGTACTTTTGTGCTGTTATCTGTTATGCCCTACTTTATACCAGCCTCTGCTCAGATCCATCAGATTAACCACTCCCGCAGCCTGGACAGACCTAATAACATTTAATTTACTTAATATGGCAGTAATTCCTAAAGCTACATCTGTACAGTGAAAGAGACTTATGCTAATCAGATTTTGCATTTCAGTTTCCATTTTTATGTCATATAAAACACACAGCTAACGGTTTGACCAGGAGGAGTGGGTTTGGTGTTATCTCTTCAGACTGCTCCTGCAATGTGTTACAACTTGATTAACCAAAACTGGTTTAGTCAGGACATTGCTAAGGGCATTGCAGTTTCAGACGTATTACCAACACAAAGTATCTTATTTTATGGATTCATATAATTCATACATTTATGGGAGCCTGTACGTTAATAGACAGAATGTATAATGCGAAATTGTCAGAGCCAGTCAGGAATTGATCTTACAACAGACAAGCAATTTGCCTAGTGTTGTGAGTACGGCTAGATGATACTGACCAAAAATAATATACCAAAATGTTAATAGATATTCCAGATAAGAATCATCCAATCATACTTTTGAAATCCATCAGAAATACTATACAATGCCAGGTTCATTACTGCACAGGTACTGAAAAATCTGTAAAAACTGTAGAACTGTAGTAGGCATAAATAGCCTTATACAGAACAGTCTTATTATAAACTTCATATTGTAATTTTTCTTTACTAAAAACAAGTATTTCTAAATTCTTCTGTATATGATGTATCACTACGTCTAACTGTGACGTAACTGTATCTGTAACCTAACCCCTGGGCCAGTGGTTCTCAAACTTTTTACACCAAGTATCACCTTAGAGAAGATTTGGCTTTCCAAGTGCTACCAGGTCCATAACAGGATTAGGTCCAGGTCTATTCTAGAGCTAAACCTACATCATTGCTACAGTAGTTATAATGCAAAAGAGAACCAAAGAGTGCATTTAAATGACATTAAATTGAATAAATATTAGAAATATTTGCAAAATTACTGTGAACTATGACCTGCCTGTGCTCGAGGGTCTTTACAAATGTAGACTTTTAAACCAAGCCCTTCAGCTCATACACAACCCCTCTGGCCTCCTGCAGAGACATGTTTGAGCGTTTGCCCTCCAGGAAAAGGAATTGCTCCTTTAAATATCAGACTTCTCACTGCTAAAAGCTTCTTCTCCCAAGCTGTTTGAACAATGCACTTTGAACTTTGTAACGTAATATTTTGGCCACTTAATCTTATATTTTTTTTTATTTCACAGTGTCATGTCATCTGTAATGATTGTCTATTCATGTGGTTGTTTTTAATGTCTCATGGTGCACTTTGGCCTTGTGTTCCATGTGTTTTTAACTGCAAATGGCAAATAAACTAAGGTAACCTAACCTAAGTGTAGAGGGCTTTGTGTGCCACCATAACAAGCTTGCGTACGAGTTTAAGAAAGATGCCCTAGACCATCATGCAGAGCCTCATTCTTATTGTTTCATCTTTTCTCCATTTGCTTGTTCTTGTTTCAGAGACAGGTGGCATCTGCATTGCACCGCGGCCATCAGATCCGGACGCTGAGATTGTCCCAGGAATGGCCATGAGACCCTTCTTTGGCATCAAGCCAGTGCTCATAGACAATGAGGTACAGTCCACACCCCTGTACTTTCACATGTGTGGAATCCAGGCTAAACTCTATGGGAACAGGGGTCAGATTAGGATTAGGAGAGTCGCACCAGCTGTGGCACTTTTGATACCAGCCGCCCCCCCGTGTCCTGCCAAACTCTCCACAAACACGATACCAACTGATACCAGCATTTTCCTTAAAACAAAGTGAACATGTGAACTCATCCAAGTAACTTAGATTAATACATTTTATATTAACCCTGCAGCAACACTGGATTAACTAAAGTGGAAACAGGATGAGACTTTCACTTTCAACAATGGCTAGTAAACAATCAAGGCCTTAAATGTGACCATCTTGAACTGATATCAGATCTTATGCATCTTTCTGGATGAAGCCTAAAGTCCAATTGCCATATTAGTGTTGATTCATCTGTAAGTGGGACATTGCCTCAGATGAGCTCCTAAAATGCACAGATTGTGGAGACAGTTGGAGAGGGGCACTGATCTTTTTTGGCTCAAACTCAACCTTTTCAACAATACTAGTCCTTGTATAAAAGCCACCCAACCAAACCCATTGATTTGAATTTTGTCAAAGACTTCACTGTTTCATCCAGCTTTTAATATTGTACCATGATCTGTTAAGGGAAAGGAGTTGACGTCTAAAAGTGCATCTGGAGCTCTGTGTCTGGCTCAGCCTTGGCCTGGTATGGCCCGAACTATTCACAACAACCACCAGAGGTTCATAGAGACGTACTGCCAGCCCTTCCCTGGTAAAAGACTTGATGATTTGGTTGTTTATAGATTTTTATAGTTCATCTAATTAGTTTATGTTTTACAGGGTACTTCTTTACAGGAGATGGGGCCAGTCGAACTGAAGAGGGTTACTATCAGATCACTGGTCGATTAGATGATGTCATTAACATCAGTGGACACAGAATTGGGACAGCAGAAATAGAGGATGTTGTGGTAAGATTTCAATACTGATGATATTCCATTTAAATTCATCCAACAGTGTCTGTGTTCCTTCAGATTTTGTTGCATTAGATACTTGTGTGACAAACTTGTGGTCTGTATTTGCAGAATCACTGTCCTGCTGTGGCTGAGTCAGCGGTCATTGGTTACGCACATGACATAAAAGGGGAAGGTGAGAAATGACCCTGACCTCTGAAAAAGCAGAACGTTTTATTCATATGAAACTGTAAATGTGTAACTATAATTATGAAAGGCCTCATTTCACCTGTCCTTCTTTCCGGTCAGGGGTGTATGCTTTTGTGGTGCTGAAAAAAGGAGTCGACATTACAGAGGCCAAATTACACCAACAGCTCAAAGGCAGCGTATCAAAGTCTATAGCCAAATACGCCTGTCCAGACTACATTCAGGTAAGCATTAAAATTCAATGTTTTCAAAGTCATTGTTATGTAATTATGTAATGTGTTTTGTTTTAGGTTGCTACACGCTTGCCCAAAACGCGCTCGGGTAAGATAATGCGCCGTGTGCTGCGTAAAGTGGTAGAGAACGACTTGAATGGGCTGGGAGACCTGAGCACACTGGATGATCCCACTGCAGTTCAGGAGATCATCCAGGGACACCGGGCTCTGTGCAATAAACCATAACCACAAGTGTCTTAAAAATACAGATGTTTTAATATTTTTCTGAGATGATGAAACAGTGCAAATAAAATTCCAGACAATATTGTATGTCATGTAAAAAACCTTAGATTAACTTAAAATGTATTATACTTTTTTGTACAATTAACAAATTATTTTAGATATTTGTAATAAATGTAAACACTACCATTAAGGCCTGATAATGTTTCAATGTGCTTTTCTCATCCTCTTTCAGATTGAACTCACTAGATAAAGCATATATCGACTCAATAACTAATTATAATTATACCTCAGGCACATTTCCTTATTATTGTAGGCCTATAGTTTGATGTGAAGTCATCTAAAATCCAGCAATACCAGGTCAAGTGTTAGTAGGTTCGTGACATTTGTTGACTTTAAAATATATTTATAAAAGTACAGTAACTAAAATATACAGTACATGTGTTTTTGTCCCATCCTTCATAGAGTAGCGGCTTGTGTGATGGTCATAGTGCCTCTGAAAGGGTGCCTTCTCTCAGATTAGTTAACTCCCAGCGGCCACCTCCACACAGTTTCAGTTGGACATCGTGATACTTCAAAACAAAAACAAACCCCATGAATGACGCCCATAATAAGATAAACCTTTAATATTATATTATGAGATGGTCCTGTAGGAATGAAATGTACCTTTTCAAGGCTGCTACGGTGTCCCAGACTGACCAGTGTCATCCCAAGCTGTTTACATAGGCGATACACCTGAGCCTCTGCCTCCTCTGTCAATGCACTAGTGGCTTCATCCAATACTGGAAAAGAATATAGCATTAACAAACTTGTCTCCGTGGAGATGTTATTGCTTTATCTGTAATGCTCCACAGTATAGCAGTAGAGTAGGTGATGTCACTCCTCCAAGTTACAAGTCAGCTTTGTTTTTCATATGCGACATAGATACATTTAATGCTATACTGTGGAACATTCTAGGCAAGCAACAATCTCCATAGGAATAAGAAGTTGGCAGAAAAGTTACATAGTGCTCCTTTAATGTTTATAATATATTACTTGAATATGGGTGTTTTGTAAGATAACATACTTGCATATTTAGGTTGTAAGTAGAACAGCCGTGCAAAGCTGAGGCGCTGCATTTCACCAGGGGACAGCACATCATACCTACAGAGAAAAAGTATTTGTTGAACAAGTTCAAAATCAGCACAAATGGCAAAACTTTATTAAGAGGTATTTCTTGTACCAGTTCCAGTCGACCTTCTCATCCAGGCCACCTGTTCTCTTCACGAGACTGGACTAGAGCACAGTGAAAAATACTCACACTGTAATAAGGTCAATAACAAACAAGTACCACTATATTACATTCAATATGGCTTCACATACCACTCCAGCCAATTCTAGGAATTTTATTATTCTGTCATCATCCACTGACCCTGAGGGGCAAAGGTTTTTAATCAGACAGACATAAAAATATATTGTTATTTTTTCTTTTCACAATGTATGTGATACCTGATACAGGGTAGATATCCTTGAGTGGGTAAATCACCTAGAGGAAAAAGTTAAATGACTATATAGTGCAACTGCAGCTTAAAATTTTTTTTTCTATTGCTTGATAGTTGTAATCATAAGAAAATAAATATGTTGTTTACATCCTTTACATGTAAAACACAAATACTACACACCTGTTCTCGCAGTGTTCCATCAGTCAAGTACGGTTTTTGAGGCAGAAAAAGTGTTCCTCTGGGTCCGAAACATGTCGTCATGTGAACAAAGCCTAAACATTAAACATTGCAACACAGTTAATAAGCCTCTGTCTTTAAGACTGTCAGCGTTAACTGAAGCATCAGAGTATTGACCGCTCACCACTTTCTGCCTCCCAGAGCCGGTTGAGGACCCTGAGTAGTGATGTTTTTCCGGTTCCTGTGTTGCCCACCACGAGGAGATGTTCGCCTTGACTGATTTTCAGACTCAGGTCTTCCACGAGCAGCTCCTCTGAGTATGGAGACTTATAAGAGAGATGGTCCAGTATGAAAGCTGTATCCACAGGGCCGCCATGGACATTAAAGTCACTGTGAAAGGAGACATCAAATCACAAATCTAACTGTTGCAATAGTCTCAATACCATTAGACCAATGATGACACTTTTTTTTTTTTTTTTTAACATCGCCATGAAGATTGTGCATTGCCTGAAATCTATAAAAGAACATGAAAGTAAACTTAATCTTGTCTATCTCCATGGAATCTAGCAGGTAATGTTTATGGAGAAGCCCACTTACAGTAAGAATTAATGTTTTTAAATATGTATTTTTAGCAATAAAAACACCTGTAATGGATTAATGCAAGATAGATAAGTTAAATGTCATATTGCAATAAATCTCAGACAAATCGATTACATCTCCATGGAGTTATACAGGTGCTGAACCTCTATTAGAAAAGTTGCATAGTGCATCTTTATAGTGGATTAATGAAAATACAAAAAAAACTGCTTAAGTACATGTGTTAGAATACACATAGGGTTCATCTTGTTGATATTTAGTTAAAATGTTTATTTAGAATATTTTATAAACAATATCTAAAATAAAATGATGTTACAAGTGGCATTTTAATACTTTTCTTCAGCACAATAAAGTAATTGTAATCTGCTTTAATTCCTCATATTAATTCTATGACTCTGCTACTCTTGTCCAGGTGATTCCCACAGTCTCTGCAGAATACATTAACATGTGATACAAACCTGTCAAAGTCGTAGCTCTCCCCTGACGCGGGGTCGTAGTCGCACTGTTTACGGAGGATGTCGTCCATTACTTCTCTGAGCTCCCCGATCCTGAACACACACATTCAGTGAGAAAATGAGATGCCATGAAACGCGCCGTGGCGATCATCCGTCTCCGTGGAAGAGGACTTGGGTATGCAGCGTGATACCTGTGGGTGTATCCTGCCACATCGGACAGAGTGGTTGACAGGTCTATTAGCTGTGTGAAGCCATTTATCAAGTAGATGCACACAAAGGCGTTCTGAATATAAACAAGAAGAGGAAGCAGAGGAGATATTAAAACTAAAAAGCAAAAGACTTAATACATATAGAGAAGGCAACTACATAGGAAATCAAAAACAGCATATCAATCACATTTATTACAAAATCTAAGAAAATGGTCATCTCCTACACAGAACATTTTATAAGAAGTTTAAAGCACAATACTGGATCCACATATGGTATGCCTCACAACATCTGCAGGATTCTCAAAAGCTTTGCTGCCACCTACTGGACAAATAGTAGGTGACATTTTGAAAGGAGAACGAGCTAAGTGGCCGAAGTATTCATGTACTTTTTATATTACTGAAGTATACGTAGTGATTTTATGGATATAATATGGTATTTGTTATGTTAAAAAATAGAACTGACTCATTAAAGATACCATTAACAATTCTGGAGCAGAACAAAATACATAAATGTAAAATGCAGTGATTTTTATTTAAATATTTATTTAAATATATGATTATTTATTTTACTGAAAACAATTACAAAAACACTACCCACCTTACTAATGAGTGCACTGAGTTCTCCAGGAGTGAGGCCGTCATAAACTCCAGTGAAGATGGGAATAGCGATTATAATGTAGCTGAGGAATCCTCCCAGGTAGTCAAAGGTGTTTACTCCAACTGAGACAGGACAGAGTTTAATATTGTTAATCAATGATGAACCAAGATACTCCAGTCACATCTCAAGCCAATGTTCAGATTGTGTTGGTGTCATTAATGTCTAATTAGATCTGTTAGGACTGTAACATTAACTGTAATTCAATCAGAATCACTATGTTGCGGTTAGGACTTAGGATCAACCTAAATCACTACGCCAAATTAATTCATGATGACTGCAAATGACTGCAAACAACAAGAACAATGACTGTGTTAAAAGGTGATGGTTCTTACTGTAAAGCAAGAGCTCTTTGTTGATCAGACTTCTTTGAGTATGTAGCAGAGCCTGCAACCTTCGGTCGGTCCTCATGTGCTCTACTTTACCAGCTCTGAAACAGACACAAAGCATTGAATCTGCCATGTAACAAGTAGAGATAAGATTTTGAAAAGTTTCAAATGTGTGGTTGATCAGTGAAATAAATGCTATGTCTGTGGTTTGAGTCACTGCAGTGTTGTTGTTTGAGCAGACCTGTAAAAAGCTGCCGACTCTGCGTTGACTCGGATCTGCATGTGCTTAAATCTGCAAAAAAAGAAGTTGATAAAAAGAATCTTTGCTGCAATTTCCTGAAACTTTGTCCATGATTGCCAAAACATAATGGTATGACATTGCATTAATATCCTGTTTGACTTCCTAATTTTGTTTAGGTCAGGAAGAAGATACGACGTCAAAACAAATTACCTTGGTTGAGAAATTATTTAAAATTATGACATGACAATTTTTACAATCCAGACTTACCTGAAGTCTCCCTCCAGTTTTTCTTGCTCAAAAAGTGTAGACACAATTGGTCCCATGAGAGTTTTATTGGCAAACGTCCCAATCACAAAGTAACCAAAAATACTCACAGGACCGATCCAACCTGTGCTGTAAGTGAGGAAAACCTTTGTCAACACACCAATCACAGGCAGGAGCCACGCATGAAAACTAAAATAATATCTAGAAATAGTATTGGCTATTGGCCTTAAATCTCCCCCAGACGCTGATATTTTGTTTTTTGTTTGCCTGCCTACTGCCTAAAGAATCCACATAAAACATTATATGAACACTTTAATGTGAAGAGATAATTGCACCAAACATGAGGACACAAATTTCTTAAAGGTTTATGGTAAACGGAGGCTGTAGGTGAGTTTTTAGTCAATTTAAATTACAGAATTTGGGGAAAATAATCATCTCTGCCCAAAAATATTGGCACAACTAATCAGGCATCAGTTGCTATGGGTTTATTTCCAATATGTTTAAAACCCTCATTGGTCATTATCCAATATTATCATTTGAATTTAAAATAATGATGTGGTATTATAATTAAATTGAAGATACTGTAACTGCTTGCCCACCTGTAAAAGCAGTGATAGGTGTAGTAACCCAGTGTAAATGGTGAAACTATGAGACGACTGGCCATCGAGCTCATCTGTTTACACAGTCTCTCTGCATCCTGACTGATGCGCTGATCTCTGAGAAAACAAACAAAACTATTAAAGAATACCATAATATATACAGTAGGTTAGAGATAACACACTCTGTAACCATCACTAAATACATTGGTGCTGCCAGGGACGGTTCTAGGGGTGGGGCCAAGGGGCCTTGGCCTCTAATCTGATTGGCCCCTGAAGTGCCCCTGTTCTGTCAATCAACTGAAGAGAAGAACAACTGGAGGATTCAATTAAATCACTGATGCAATTCCATCTGCTAAACTCTTGGCACTAGTAAACCTATTACATCAGTATAACTTGGGAGAAGAAACAGACCTGTGGGGGGCTTTTTTTACTGTCTATGCTTGTATTTACAGCGTACTGAATTAATTATTTGTGTGCTTGGAAGTACCCTGTACTTGGCCCCTGAATGTAACATGTGGCCCCTTAATGGCCTCTGTTTCAGAAAAATCATAGAACCGCCACTGGGTGCTGCAGTTGATTTGTTCAGCTTTAGACAGAAATAGCTGTCCTTTATATATAGCTTTACATTATATATTATATTTGTTATTACTGGTTAAGTGCTAAACAGGTAAGAAGAAACATGGGGTTAGACATGGAAAGTAAAGTATTTGTTGCGAATCTAAAAACTACAGGGACGTACTATGAACACACTTACGGGTTGTCAATGTCCTCTCGAAGAACATTGAGGGTGTAATAAACCCGCCCCTGGAAATAGGACGAGTGGAGATCTTCTGTGAGCGTCTTCCTCCAGCTCAAATACATCAGACTGCAGATGTATTGATCTATACTTTTTAACTGCAACAAGACAAGTGTCAAGTAATATATTTGGTTACTAAGTAAATCAGGTAATAAAATGGAGTGAGGTCAAGCTGATACAGCATTATTCTGTAGAATACATGCAAATGAATATGGGAGTGAATTACAACTTACTGTAGAGTTAAGTAAAATAAGAACCATGGCTTTCCCAACCAAACTCTTGAAGCCTGAATAGTCTTTATCTCCCAGCACAAAGTAAAAGTGGCTTGGGAGGATTCCCACCTGGTAAATGATCAGCTGCTCTGAAAGGAACAAAAGATACCGTTACTGCAATGAGCAGAAACTTGTAAAATGCCAGAGATTTAAAGCTAAAGGTCAAGACAAAAAAGTACAACTTATAGTGGTGGTAGAAGTAGTAGAAATATAGTACTACGCAGTACTGAAGTATAGTACTGAATTACAGGATGACAATAAAACAATGAGTTGCTTACAATATGCAGCAAAAATGTGTAGTCATAGATTGCTTCTATTTCTATATAGCATGTTCGCTTGTTGCATCACATATATACACAAACATCACATTGAGCCCTAACCTTTTTTCTAAATAAATCAGACTTTGATATGTTTGTCAAGATGCTTTAATTTTTTTTAGTGGTAAGTTTCTAATTCAATCAGAGTTACCTGCCAGAGTGACTCCGAGCAGTGTCCCAAACATGAGCACACTTTGGCTGGTCCATGAGGGGAACAGCACCCTCTGGATGCTGCAGAACCTCTGTACAAACCTCCAGTCTAGCTTGGGCCTGGGCACACATAAACACAAACAAGCATTCCTAAACTATGAAACACTACTGCAGTGCACTGTGGGTGAGTTAGGTTGGTCTTGCGTTACAACTAAAACACAATAGCAGAACTTGTTTCATAATGTAACAGGGTGGTAATACAGTTAGCGTGTCACTTATAAACTTGTCAAACTTCTAAAACCATCAACAAACAGAAGTATAAACCTGTGATATTGGTCAAGAAATACGTCAAATAAGTAATAGTCTTCTTACCTTTTAGAGCCTCTGACACCTGATTTCCCCATGCCGGGCATTTTTTTGTATAAAACTAGCGACAGGATATAACAGCGAACATGAAAATGTTCAGCAGTTGTAAACGTGAGCGAGAATTACGCATATGTAAAACATCTAACAAAAAGAAGATCAACATAAAATCGCCACCTTCCACAGCCAAGACTACTCTCTCCGACTAAAGTCCTACAGCCCTGATGTCTTGTGTGTTTTGGTAAAGGTGGAAAAAAACGCCGGATATCCGCTTTGGTTAGAGGGTCTTTTCAAAATAAAAGCAGTTCAGACTTTTACAACATGGGTCTATTGAAATACCGATTTATGCTTCTTTCTTTACTCAGTTACACCAATGATAAACACAAAAAACACACAAAAAACAAACAAACAAATGAATAAACAAAATCCCTTTTTGTCATTGAATAATTTATTTTTATTGTTTACAAGTTTGTGCAAAGGACACAGTCCTTTAAGTTATTCAATTTAATTACAACAATTTTACCTCTTCTTTAGAGACATAAATATCCAATACTCAAGAACAAATACTTCAACGATATCATTAAAAAACATTATTAGAGCATAACAATAAGAAATTACAAATACAACATATAGATAAATACTTAGTCAGTGGTTTGAATACAGCAGTAATTATACAATAATAAATCATTTTCAAATCATGTTAATACTCTTTGATCATTTAAGGCAAAGAAACCTTGAATTGTGAAGCTATAGCAATACAGAATCAAACAGAAGTGATAGAAGGGTCTCATCTGTTTATTTGCACACATCATCTCCCAAAACAGCCATATATAGTATTTGTGTCTGTAAATTAGTGTTTAACTCTTCAGTATATAGAGAACGTACAGACAGATGATATAGAGTAAAACTGGACTTTTCTATAGTTATTTCATATGGCATTAAGGCCAGTCCTCTCTGTTCTTTCAGTGTCTGTTAAATGGTCAGCAGGACGTGACAGGTTCAACCTAGATACAGGAGGCTGAAGAGCAGAGGGACCACCGTCACACAGCTGAAGCCCACCACACTGTACACTATGTAACGATAGGGCAGTTCCACCCTCATGAGCTGCCGTGCTCCCCGTACGTCATCTAAGGGCAGTCCGTATACCTGGCAGAGGAAGGGAATGGTTACTGCCTTCATTCCCATCCTGGTGACAAGGAGCACAGCCACCCCAACAAGAAAGCGCAGCACGGAGCGGACCACCAGTGCGGCGCTGAGGGGTGGTAAAATGAGGGGTAGAGAGGATAGTGGGTAATCTTCCAATAAGCCAAGCTGGTAGTTTAGATAAGTGGCAAGAGCGACCCCAGCTGCCGTGCCCAAACCCTGTGCAGTGTCTCCCCGGGATGTGCTCCAGGAGTCCAGAGAGAAGGCGACCAGACCGAATCCCACATGGGACACCAAAATAACCAGAGGAGCATAGTTGCCCATCATATAGAACGTGTCAATCCTCTCCAAGAAGGGTTGGAGCACGGCGAGAATCAGGAGGGTGTATAAGAAGCCAGTGATCACCTCCTGAAACACAGAATTATCATTTTTATATTATGCTTCTGCAAACAAAAAATGTGTAAATATGTGTAGTATTTTTCATATATTTGGCTCGATCATTATATTTCTACACAATGTTTAATTTGGAATTAATTTAGTTATGTTAAAACACATGCTATGTTAAAACACATTTATGTTTTCTTTTTAAAGACTTTAAGTAAACAGATACATGAAATGGCATTGTGACCTGAATCATTGAGGTTATCCATTAACCTAATAATTTTCACATCTCTAATTAGGAGATCCCTTGAAAAGAAAATACCTCCACAGTGAAACCAAAATACTACTATCTTATCTTAATCTAGGGAATATCTTAATGTAAGGAATTAAATAGTGTTGACAAGATTAGGAGATTTTGACAAGCCCATGCTGTAATGTGAAACTTTCTCTTTCCTGCCTCCAAAATAACTGCATAGTTTCAAAATGTAGAAAGCGCACTTACCAGGACAGAGTGCATTCCCATGTAGACTCGGCTTACACAGACCAGGATGCTCCAGCTGAGAGCCACGCTGAGCCCAAACAGAAACGGGTACTGTGGGACAAAACATAAAGAGTTTATTCAATCTGCTTCAAATATTCTTTATTGTTATTCTATTCCACAGGGCCATGAAAAACACAGCATACACTCAAGTTTCAACTAAAGAACCATAATAGTACTTCTATTGAGCCTCTACTATGCCTTAATAGAGAAATTAGGATTGCCTTTTAATGACTGGTAAATTGTTGAACTTTCTAACTGCTTTCTGTTTGTCAAATGATTGTGCATGTGAGGTGGCAATTGTTGTTATACTGTTTCCTCATTACAAACATACTTGGAGTTGTGTTTTGCTTCATTTAACATACAAACCTTCCAGGGTGAGTTTTTCTCTCAAACAGAAAACACTGTGATGTCATGTGGTAATACAAGTGCTCCCCTGTGTTTTTAAACACCTTTATTACAATCATTTGATTAATTTCAGCTCAAGAATTTTCTAACTCTAATGAATTAAAGGTAAAAGGTAGTAGTTAACTACGGCTTCATGACATCATGAGGGAATACAGAGCATTGTGAGATTTGGAGGTGTAGACAGACTAATAATTAAGGGTTACTCAAACATGTGCGAATGCAACAAAACACAACTCTAGGTATATTTTTCATGAAATAATATTATAACATGGCTTAAAAATGCTAAATTTACTCATCACAAGAGTCAATTTTGCGTAATACAGGATCTTTAAAAGATACTGAAGCAATTGCTCCACAATTTATGGCTTTATGGCTATCTAATCACTGATTATGTACTCAATGTCTTCTTAAACCTTCACATTAAGACCAATGTATCTGTTTTTTTTATGCTTTGTAGAAAGAGTAAAAACAAAACTGCATCAGACTCTCCCTTTCCTTCCTCCTTTTGTCTGAAAATACTGGCCCTCCACTGTGGCAACAGCTCATAGAAGCCTTAACCTTGAGTGGGAGATATAATTATGTTATTATTTAGGTTTTTTACTTTACTTTCATGAAGAGTCCCTAGACAGCACTGTGAACCTTTAATGCTAGCTGCTCTATCTTTTGAATAATCATTATTTATTCGATTTGCAAATCCAAGTTTCCAGGAACTACACTCTATCTGCTTTGATCTCCCTGGCTTCAGCTCCTCCTTTATGTATAGCTCTAATAATGTTACTAAAAGCTTGAAACTAAAAACTAATAGACTCACATTTTCTTCTCTTATCTAAATCTTATCATTCTGTGAAATAATGACACAACAGGTCTTGTGCTGTCACGCCCGGCTCATATCTAAACCTTCAACTTTGACAGTGAATCACTGTCACTTTTGGAGATACAGGCTCTGCATAAACAAGCTCTGAACGGCTGCAGCAGTCAGTGGATTGATTCAAAGTTTGATGAGGGAACCAAGACACTTTTAGAGAGTTCCATATTTTGTAATTGTCACGAGTCTTAAAGGGGAACTGATACTGTGTTTTTTGGTTTTAGTGGCATCATGACTAGTTGCAAATTCAAGGATGGCCTTTCAGCATCTGTCAGTGTCTGGGCCTAAGGTTATTTTGCATTAGACTTCCACTGAGATGGTAACAGTTATTACTGTGGTTTTACATTTTACCCATAAAGTATGTCCAATTCGATTTAAGATAAACATGTGAACCCATGATGTGGTGTTGGTTCAATGAAGTCACCTCATTTGACCTGACTCAAGCTTGCTCAATGTCTAATTCATAGAGGACATACTGAAAAGGGTTGACTTTGCTTTCCTTTCACCATTCTGTTCAATATTCTAGTGTAGTAAAGTTAACTCATGTACATGTACAGTGCATACCCTGTACACGTGGTGCATACAGTGTTATGAAGCATGGAGCAGGGCTCTCACCTCCCACCGCCCATAGGTGAGCATGAACAGGCAGAAGGGGATGGCAGTGCCCGTCATGGCGTGCGTGGAGGGCATACTATACTCGGAGTTATAGAAGACCTCCACCTTCACCACAGGAGGAGACGCAGGCCGGGACCAGCGCACCATGTCTTTAGTGGACTGTCCCACAAACAGGTTCCAGGCCCACACCACGATGAGCCTGCGGCTGACCAGGGGGTCCACGTTCCACAGGACGAAGGGGAAGAAGATGATGAAGAACATCTCATTGCCGAGCTCTGTCCCAAACGTGAACAGATAGAACAAAAACTTGTTGTGGATGAGAAACTCTTGTCCCACGTCCCCAGTCAGTGAATTCCTCCGCAGGGGCTTCGCTCTGACAGTGTCCTCACTGGCCCCCGCTGTTCCCTCGGGCCCTGCGCTGCTGTCACCCTGCATGCCGTTGGGCGCATCTCCCGCTGCGGCCCCGTTACCGACCCCGGAGCCCGGGACCCTCCTCCTCGGGCCTCTGTGGTCCAACTCCGGTGCGCTCTGTTCTGCAGGGGCTCTCTCTGGAAATGTCCCTTTAACGCCGCATATTCTCTGAAACCTTGCCACCAGGCTGGGGTCTTGGAGGTAGTTACACATCCGCACAAACCTCGCTCCAATGTCGTTAGCCATCACGCCAGTAAAACAAACACAATTCCGATGTTAGGATTCAGACCATGTTCAGATACTGAGCAGAAGTGTAGTCCTGTGCGTACGCCGTTGCATTCCAGTCCATTCACTGATAAAATAAACAGATTTCCTCTCACCTACAGCGCGGAAGGTTTGGCCCGCCTCTTATCGGCCTGTGCAGTAGCCTCACAGCCACCGTACGCGTGAAGACACGAGGACAGAGTCCGGATAGTTAACCATTACTTTAAATACCTATCTAATCCATACGGCACCGTGTACGCGGCACTGACAAACTGCGTCAGGCCACCGTTATCCCTGTTCCTCTTTCTGCGCCTCCTCCTTCCACCCACAGCCTTCTTCTTACGCCGTACATTTAGCAAACAAAGTTTTAGTGCCGCCCTCTGCTGGAAATGTCCAAAATAAGCTTGCAAAAAACAACGCAATAATAAAAATAAAAATAAACACTAGGCTACAATTTTACTATTTACAATGTTAGAATTGTTTTACAATAAAAAAAAGTAAATTTTTACAAGCACAACCTGCAATAATTAAAGAAACCACACGTACCCACAGTGTGGAGTTCATGGGGACCAAAGGACTGGGACCTAATACATTTCCACTATCACATACATCATTGTTTACAGGGCAGGCTGCCTACCATTGATAAGGCTGTATAACAGGCTAAGATGACCAACCATGTTAAACTTTATATGTTCAGCATTATGAACATACTAAATGACCCTACATCCATAAAGCCGTCTAACACAATGGAGGAAATGTAAAAGTTCCTGTTTCAAAGTAAAGCCACCTATTGTGCCTCCAAACACACAGCTTACTACAGTATTGCAACTGTAGTGGCCCTTAAGCAGTTGCCAACCCAGGAAGGACGCTTAGGTTTTAATTTCCCTCGAGTCGAGTCCCAATAAAGCTCCTGCTGCAGAGGCGCCAGAGCCACTGGTGAAGTGCACCTGTAATTTGAACGTGAGAATCTGGCCCTGTCCACCACAGCCACTCAACCTACAACAGTTTAACTTTAGCTACAATAAACAAATACATACATACATACATACATACATACATACATACATACATACATACATACATACATACATAAAATTAAGACCTACACTCTCATCAAATTTTTTCTTATTTTGAAAATAATTGACCCCTCATTCTCACCATGATTTAGACCTATTTTGATCAAGTGTTATTGTCTGGGGTAATTATTTAAAAGCTTTAATTTAAGGCTACTAAAATGCTGCATTAATTGACCAGGTTAGTAGGTTTTATTTTGTTAGATGTTTCCCGGATGCTCCTGGTATAATAAGAGCAGTCTGACGCTCAGACTCGCACTCCTCGGTCCCCGCGCGCAGCCTGGGGTAGTTGGGTAGTTGGGATCAGGGAGAGCTCCTGCGCGCGCCTCTGTCCCGAGTCCGGATCAGGATGCACTCGGGCAAACGGGGACTGGTGGCACCTCAAAACACTTTCCTGGAAAACATTGTCCGTCGCTCCAGCGGTGAGTCTCTTTAAGAAACATCTGCTTGGATTTAAGACAATTAGCCTACAGCAAGACTGCAATTCCTCAAGACTAATACAATTGATTAAAAAAACAAAACAGTAAACTTATGTAAATAGCCCTGATTAGCCTGTAACATACTCTGTTCATCACTTTTAAATGTTTTTCCCCACAAAAAAACTCAAACTACAAAAGTTAATCTGATAAACCTATGTTAGTTGTTTAGCTTAATTATATTATTTTATAGAAGATGTGTTTTTAATTAGACTAAATAAAATGAAAGCATTTAAGGATAGTTTATTTATGAATAGTTTTTGAAAGCTACTAAACAGCTGTTGTAGCCATTTGGACCAGCAGCTGCCTTCTTTGATTTATGCTAATGATTTCAGTTTGGTAAAATAAATGCCTGTATAAAGTGTAAAGAATAAAACAACAGAAAAGTCCAAACTGTTGTCGGCAGGTGCAGTCTGTTCATAATGTTTTTGTGAACAAAATGTCCCTCTGTTTTTCTCAGACCTGTGCACATCGGGCTGGAGAACTTTGCTGCACTCATTCATTTTTAATCTACATTAAGATTTAAACATAAACATTTTTATTAACTGTAAAATGGCCTCAGCATCTTGTTTCTGGTTTGAACTGCTTTGGGACATTTTCTCTCTATGGTATAGCCTGCATGTTCAAACCAGCGAACACTATATTTTTGCAAATTATTCTGAAATGTTCCTATGTAGAAATATTTAAAGTAGGAGACAAAAGTATGAATATAATAATTGTTTTTTTTTTATTATTATGTTTAATACTGAGACCTACACAATGTAAAAGCTGTAGTTGCATAACCCCGGTCAGTTGTGCCTCCGCTTGCTCCTTTAGATCCCACTGGTGCGGTATGTGTCTTTATTAAAGGATAATTATATTGTAATTATCTCATATTGTTTTTTGCCTCAGAGACTAGTTTCATTTTGGGAAATGCACAGATCGTGGAGTGGCCAGTTGTTTACAGCAATGATGGCTTCTGCAAACTGTCTGGGTACCACCGAGCCGAGGTCATGCACAAGAGCAGCACATGCAAGTAAGTCTAATGAGTAATTAGCCCAAAAACACTCACCAATTTAGTACCACTAATAGATAGTCCTCCTATGAGAGGTTAAAATGTATACTCCGCTTTTTTTGGTACAACAAGATCATTTTATTGTTTGCATATGTAGATAACTCCACTTTTTTCTCATTAAGCATGAAGTGCTAAATATTAATAGGTTTTATTTACCAATCTTTATGATAATTTGACCTAATACTGTAGTTTCTTCAGTGGTGCCTTGTAAATTTAGATAATAATTCTATCCTGTAGCATCGTGTCATTATAACCAAACCACCATAACATGAGATCCAACCTTAACCCATTTCTCCAGTTGCCAAACTTAACTTCCTTTTCCTACCTGACTATCTCATGAGGAAAAATATAGTTTTATAGTTATAGTTATAATCGACATATTATAGTTTTATAAAGGTACTGAAGCATTAATTTAACATGGACAAATAATGTATTAATATGCCATTCCTTCAGTCTACTTCGGAGCATTTCTTTAGGAAGTGTAGGGACCCAGAATTATTGGTGAATAACTTAAACCATAATATAACATGTCATATTTGTATTTCTATCATTGCAGTTTCATGTATGGTGACTTGACTGATAGTACGACTATTGACAAAATCAGGGAGACTTTTGACAATTATGAGTCCAACTTCTACGAGGTTCTGCTTTACTCTAAAAACAGTGAGTGATCATTGTATTGAAAGTTAAGTTTGTACAATCATTTTTGGTCTCTCTCGATAATACAGTATCTATTCTCTACAGGGACTCCAATATGGCTTTACATGCAGATCGCCCCAATCCGAAATGAAAACGACAAAGTTGTGCTTTTCCTCTGCACCTTCAGGGACATTACTCTCTTTAAACAACCAGTCGAGGATGACTCCACAAAAGGTGAGCGAGTCAGTGTTTGTTTGCTTATAATTCATTGCAGCCACCATTTGAATAAACAACAATTAACCATGCAAGAATGAACCTTAAAATCCGACACGCTGTAGTTTCGCATATAAAACAAGCTTGAACTGCTGCTGAACACTGAGCAAACATATTGTCTATTGAGCGTATGGTTAATTTAACACAGTAGAGTCATATAGGAATCTGTCCCCAGCCATTGCCACTTACATTCTTCAAACAGCTGTCCAGGTGTTGTGAGTGCGGTTCACTGCTCGCTTGTCTCGGTAGGCCTGCACTGTGCCAAGTCCCTCTGAGACTTAAGCATACATCAAGCAGAAAATAAAGAACACTCCAACCACTCAAGAATAGCTCTGAAAATACAGTTTACTCTTAAGAGATGTTAAAAATTTATTAAACTTTGCTTAGCATGATATTTTGACTGATAAGAAGCAAAATAAATATGTAGTCCTCATACAAATATACCTAAAAAAACATTTTAAAGAGCCCATGTATAGACTATATAAAAAAGTAGACTAAGTGAGCAGCAGTTACTGAGACAGGGGCCACAATATTCCAATGTAAGTCAATGGGAGCCAGGGTCAGAAGGAGCCCGAAGAACCCGTATGCAAACTTCCTATTTGGAACGTGGTAACTAGCACATTAGCTATGTCCACATCTATATACAGTCGATGGCCCATCTTACACTAGTTTTTGATCTATGTTTTAATGTTGATTCCTTATCACAAGCATATCCGGAGTTGTGTTTTGTTTCATTCACACATCATTCAAGCATTTTAAGCTTTTGAGATATAGACAATAGGATTACTCAAACATAAATGAAACAAAACACAACTCCAGGTATGTTTGATGAGGTAGTAACATTATAAAATGGCTTAAAGCTCACAAGTCTCCATTTTATGTAATATATAATCCTTAATGTATTGGTCTATATTTTATAATAGTGATCACGAGCTTCCTGCCCCAATGACTTTGGAAAGAAAGGATCAATAGCTGTGAACAAATCATATCTTTACCTTAACTAGTTCCAAGCCTCAGGAAATTGACAGTATTGCATCCGGTATATAACCTATTATAAACCATGCAAAATCAATATGCTATTAACAAACACATATGGGGGAAGATGATTTGCTGTTTTCCAAATGGGAAAACCATGATAATCAAAGAAATGTTTTGATTCTTATATTTTTATTAACCCTGAACTGATGCTTTTAACAAGGTAACTGTTTTAATTTGGACTATTTTTGAAATACCTATAGGATGGACAAAGTTTGCCAGGCTGACCCGAGCTATAGCCAGCAATCGAAATGCGGTGCAGCAGCTCACGCCCATAAGCAAAGCAGAAGTCAACCACAAACCATCTCGACTAGCCGAGGTGAGATTTTATATTTCAAAAGACATATAGGCCTGATATAACTAACAGGTGCAACTGCTCATCTGTGTTTTTATTGTTGTGATGTGTGATATGAGATTTTAAACCGACTGTAGCCCTGTAGAGATTTGTTTTTCAAATGCAGTAAGTGCAATATAAATAACGTATATTATTATTATTATTATTTAGCTTGCGTATATGAATCTCAGTTCCATGTTCACTGTTTAGAGGGCGATATAACAAAAGATTATACAAATAAAAATGTATTAAATATTACATTTTTAAGTTAAAATATATACTTTACAGACTTACTTTTTTTTTTTTCTCCATTAAAAAAAAACAATCTGAACATTAACGATTACAAATGACTGAATCTTGATTAAAATTAGATTAATTGCATAGTCCTACTTGCAGAAAATGTAATCTGTCATTGGAAATTGAAAACACTTGTCTTCTCTAGGTACTGCAGCTGGGATCAGATATTCTTCCTCAGTACAAACAGGAAGCCCCCAAGACCCCGCCCCACATCATCCTGCACTACTGCACCTTTAAGACCACTTGGGACTGGGTCATTCTCATCCTCACCTTCTACACTGCCATCATGGTCCCATACAACGTCTCCTTCAAAACCAAGCAGAACAACATTGCCTGGCTGGTGGTGGACAGTGTGGTGGATGTGATTTTCCTGGTGGACATCGTGCTAAACTTCCACACCACCTTTGTGGGTCCGGCCGGAGAGGTCATCTCTGATGCCAAACTGATACGAATGAATTACCTCAAGACCTGGTTTGTTATTGACCTGCTGTCCTGTCTGCCCTACGATATCATCAACGCCTTTGAGCACGTGGATGATGCAAGTGCTACACATATTTATACAAACAATGTCAAGAATTGTGTTCGGTATAATCACTCAAAAAGTAAATGAATATTGGTTTTGTTTTAGGACCTCTTATCTGGATCTGGAAACCTACGGGACCCAAACGGCATTCACAGGAACATCACCAGGACAGAAGACTCGGTCCTCCCTGTAGGTCATTTATATGTACATGTGCAATGATATTTTAAATTTCAATATTTTAATTTGATTTGATGTACATTTCTGTCCAAATTCAATACTCAGAACTTGGTCAGCAATATCTTTTGTTTAAAGTTGCACCATGTAACTTTTGTATAAATTGTGCTCTACAAATAAATGTGTCTTACTTTTCTCTATGGAGATATTATTGCTTTGCTGTGAATGTTCCACAATATGGCATTTTACTTATTGATTTAAAAAAAAATCCATTACATATGTTTTTGTTGCTAAAAACAGTGTTACCTCTTCACAATAACATCTCCATGACAAGTGGCTGACCCTGCACCAGAAAAGTTACACTGTGCCCCTTTTTAATCTCTAAATTGCTAAATGAGAAAAATCCAAAACCAAAATGACATTAGTTGCAAGACACGTTATGAAATATTCTGTATAAGCATATTCATCTCGACCCTTGTGTCTTCTTAGGGTCTGAGCAGCCTCTTCAGCTCCCTAAAGGTTGTCCGCCTGCTGCGTTTGGGTCGTGTCGCCCGTAAACTGGACCACTATCTTGAGTACGGCGCGGCGGTCCTGGTCCTCCTGGTGTGTGTCTTCGGTCTGGTGGCCCATTGGCTCGCCTGCATTTGGTACAGCATCGGAGACTATGAGATCATTAACGAAGCCAACAACAACATCAAAAAGGACAGCTGGCTCTTTCAACTGGCTGAGAGCATCGGAGCCCCGTACCGCTACAACATCACCGGGACAGGGAGATGGGAGGGTGGGCCCAATAAGCACACGCTCTATGTGTCCTCTCTGTACTTCACTATGACCAGCCTCACCACCATCGGGTTTGGGAACATTGCGCCGACCACCGATGGAGAGAAGATCTTTTCAGTGGCGATGATGATGGTTGGATGTAAGTATTCACACAGTGTTTAAAGGTTCTATAATACTATTAAACTGATCCATTATTATTATTATAAAAATATGAAGCAATTTTAACTTTTTAACAGCGTCAGTGGTACATAACTGGTATATAAAGTCCCATTGCTGTAGTGTCAATATAGTACATAGACACAGCAGGGGTTGCAGAGTGGTTAGCCTTCCTGTATCTTAGAAAAAAGATGTCCTACTGTGAGTTCTGTCATCCACATTCAAAGAGCTGAAAATAACTGGTAACATTTCCATGATTCATTTATAATTTTAGCTGCTTTACAAACAATGAAAGAACAAAAAAGCTTTAAGTGGCAAAAAGAATAGAAATATTTAGAAAGATTTATCTAAAATGTTTTAACAGCAATCTTGTTGTCACTGGTCTCACAACTGCTTCCACTAAAAGCCTAACACTGCTTCTCCTGGCAACCCTTGGCCACGCCTGTAATGTCCAATGTATTGTTTATATTGGACAGTTTTGTCAAGTGCAGTTATATTCATTCTTCTCCAAAGCACTTAAGTCAGTCCGATCAGTGTTTTTTCTTCTTCAGTGGACACGACGAACAACCTTGACAGTTCACATAAATCAGATTAGAGGGCAAAAGAACAGCAGCCTCATGGGGCTCAAATATTAGGAAGGCTGCTTATTTTAGTACAACAGGGACAATGTGTAAAATATCAAACTGCGATTTTTCTGACAAGCATTGCAATTGTGATTCGATTTGTTATTTTAATAAATATGGTTCTATTCAAAGTTCACATTTTAAACTAGGGCTGGAAATGACTAGCCAGGCTGGTGCCTAGTTCCTCTGCTCAGTTTCATTTCTCTCCAACGACTAGGTCAGGAATTGGAATACACTAGATGGTTTGCAAGAACCCCAGAAGTGCGAGTCTGGGCACCAGCCAATCAGTGAAGAGACATACATTCTGTGTTGGCAACGATTCCCCAGATCAAGGATTAAGAGCCGGAACAAAGAGAATGTTTAGTGAATTTTATCAAGAATAAAAATGTTATTGCCCTTCTTCCTACGGGATTTGGGTAAATCTTAATATACCAGTTAGCCCAGTTAGCGGCACATTACATAGATCACGACTAAATAGCAGAGATTGGTTAAATTAAAAAAGTACCCGCCAACTGTCGAGCGAACGAATCCTAATGCTGCGAGTTCAGACGGTTTCCACGAAGTGAAATCGACTGATGAATCAGGCTACGAAATTACAGGCTCCCTCACGATTTGATACAATAAACGATACATGGCTCACAAAACGATAATCACAATATGATGATACATGCGATAATCAATGTAATGCACATGATATTCTATGGTATATTGCTGTTTTTTAAGAACTTCGTACATTTTAGCAACATTTAAGTCACTACTTGTGCAAAGAAATACATCAATTTTAATCATCAAAAAGCAAATATGTCAAGTGTAAGTTTCCCTACGCTAAATAAGCTACAAAACTGTAATGCAGTCATAATAAAAAGCTAAAAGATACCAAAAAATACTCTTGTCAATATACTGATACATCAACTCATGATAACGATACTGTATCACCAAACTTAGTATCACAATATATTGGTATTTTGATATTTTTGCACACTCCCATTTTAAATGCATCCAGATGAACTGACGAAAAGACTGAAATATGAACTGACTAATATCAATCACATTTCAGAATGTTTGTATATGTCTTAACTACAGAGTTTGTAGTTTTTACGCGGAGTCAGACAGGATATGCTGTTTGTTTGTGGAGAATTATGGTGCTACAAAAATGGCAAACATTCAAACTGCAATTTCATGTTGATTGCGATTAATCATGCTTTTCTGATGTGCAAACCCCAGGCCACTAAACTCCAGGATAGGCCACCAAAACATCGATAGATTACACGGTAGGTGATTTGCCATGGTAACCCCAGAAAGAAAAGGCACAAGGAAAGAAGAAGATATGAATACATTGGCGAGATTAGAACATGCTGAGAGCTCCAGAGGATTACAGATAGCATTTTAACTCATTTGACATTAGGGAAATGAATAAGTTATAAAGACATTAAAATTAATGATAAGGACCTGGTTAAGAAAAAGAAGTCATTTATGTTTTTACTGTCTGTTGTGACCCTTTGAGGATGATTCTATAATATAAATAAATGATGAATCAGGAGACATAGTGCTATTATATGAATGCACAAAGCCCCCCCTTTTTATCAAGGCTTGGGGCTGTACATAACACTATATTGTTAGATGATATATCCCTATATAACTTAAGCAAATTCATAAATGTTGTAATATATGTTAATAATAGAGGTAGGATATATTGGAAAATGGATAATATCTCATTTGTTGTTGAAGAGATATACATATATATGTAGTAGATATACGTAATATATATACATAGATGTTTAATAGCTTTCTTTTACCTTTTGTTCAGTAGAGATTGGCAGTTCCAGAGCTGAAATGACCCAAATTATTGTAGTGAAGATGAATGAAACAAAACACAACAGGTATGTTTTTTGATAAGGAAACAACATTATAACATATATTAGAAAATAGCATATGGGCCCTTTAATCAAGACCTTTAAAGGCACATTTGAGAATATTCCTGATGCTTTATTTAAAATAATGTCTGAATATTGTGATCAAGATAATGCGGATACTACCTTAACATCAGCCAAATTAAAATAAATAATCACTTTTCTTATGTGTTACAAGCAAATTAAGACAGGATGATGGCTTGTTACGGGTCCTGTCATTTTAAACAGTAGTTGTTGCGTCGGTGTTTTTCCGGAGGTCACAAAAGGACTTACAGAGCAGACCCATTCATGGCCTTTACACTGCCCTGATGCACTCATCTGCTCTTAATGTGCTGACCCAGCCTCCTACAGGAGCCCAAACAATCCGGACGCCTTCACTCTCACGATGGACATTATAATGTATCCGATGGGCCGCAGGCTACAACAGCTGCCAGTAATGCAGTGTAATATGGTATCGACCCAGACTGGGCAGATGCTGAGATATGGCCTTGCAGTTTAAGCTCAGTATTTCCTTTAAAGGTCCTATATTACACAAACTTGACTCTTGTGAGCTTTTAGCCACGTTATAATCTTGTTTGCACATGTTAACAGCTTTCTTTTACCTTTAGAGATTGGCCATTCCAAGGCCGAAAGTTTAAAAACACAGTGAAGCACTTCCTGTATTACCACATCACAAGGTGGCATTTTCTACTTGAGAAGAACTCAGCCTAAATATGCAGGGTTTGTTTGTTAAACATGTGTGAATGAAACAAAACACAATTCCAAGTAAGTTTTTGATGAGGAAACATTAAAATATAGATCAGAAAATAGATTAATATGGAACCTTTAAAATATCAGGTGAAAATGTAGGACATGCAGGGGGGTATAATTTTGTTACATTTACTCATTTACATTGGCGAGTTTTCTGACTTCATATTTCCCATCGTGAGTAATGTAACAATGATGATTTGAACATTTGAGCTCTTTACATGTTACATTCAGATGAGATTTGTCTTGTATCATTTTTGTGTAGATCTATTCTTTGAAAATGACATTTGAAACTGTCTGTCCATTTAACTCATAAATCATATTTTAAATACATTTTACACCCAAATGGGCATTCTCCAATACTATTATCTAATCTTATCAAAAACTACTATTGCTACTTTTTACATTTAGGGCAGTAATAATATTGTTTGAAAGTAACATTACTCTTACTTGAGTACACATTTTTGCTATTCTACCCTCCTCTGAGGATATACTGTATACTATAAGTGCTTAATGCATTTGTAAGAAGAGTTCAGCTGTAACTTATATTTAGCCTGTTAAGTAACCTCCAGCTCTTTGTATTTACTGCAGCCTCAGTGAATCAGACCTCTGGGGAGAGTTTAGGACAAGTTTTGTTCATGATAAAAAGTGACATCTCCAGCGCTGCTCCGTGAAGCTCTGTCTGACGGGAAATAACATTTTTAAAAAATCATTTTAACAGTACTTTTTCTACGGTTGTCACAGCAAATTATCTGTCATCTAAAATATGTGGAACTATGTGAAATTGGCCCTCATAGTCTTCCTTCCTTCCATCTGGTCCATTAAACTTCCCATTTATGACCATTTAGAGGATATCATATTTAGTAATAATTACTATATCGACTTATCATTCAATATATGAAACCTGGAACAATATATTTTGGGGCTCAATATTTATTGTGTGTGCAATTTCTTTGCAATAGTGGGCAAATTTTTGCTATTTTTATCTAATAAGGTATGATTTGAGTTATCGGTTCCTTCTATTATTGATGTGTTGTAGCTCATGCTTTTTAATGATACTGTATTTGTCTAAGTGACATAAAGTAGTTTCAATAATATTGATTAACGCAGTATTTCTCTGCAGTAATATATCTAGACCTAATATTTTGTTTTAACTGGGGCTACATGTTCATCTCTCTGAAACCTATGATGAGTACAATGGCTGAAGATATATTACAGAATAAAACAAAAAACTCAGCTGCTCAACATGCACTACTAAATTACGAAGAAATTTAAAAGTGCATTGTGTAACTTTTCTGTCCGTCAAATGCTTTTCGTGGATATATTATTGCTTTGTCTGGAATGTTTTACAGTATGGTATTAAACCTTTTCATGGAAAAAAACTATTATTGGTAAGATCTGTGGAGAGACAAGCCCGCTCAGAGTCAGAATACCTTTTTTTTCCTGGTACTTTTGAGCTATAAAACCATCTGTAATTTAATAAATGTAAGGAAGGACTATTTAATGTTTATACCATGAAACATTCCAAGCAGAGCAGCGACATATCCATAGAAACAAGCAGGTGATGGACCCCCAACCAAAAAGTTACATAGTGCACCTTTAAAGTAAATGTCCTAAAATACTATAATTTTCCACATTCACATTTTGAAGAATAGATATGACAATGAGAATTCAATTTAGCAATTTCACTAAAATGTCACCACCACTTACAGTATTACATTGTACAGTCTATTTTAATCCTGCGCCCCTGGTAAACACAGTTACAGTAATAGCTCCACCTTTTGTGCGACTTCCTCCACTGGCAGGCCTATTTCAGAGTCACGACTGCAGTTCATGTGCTCCTGTCTGTCCCGTTTGACCTAAGCTGTGTGTAAAGTGATGCAATAGAAGCACAGAGTCAAACATGAACTGACATCCCTGCTTTACGCTCCCCGCTCTCTCCCCAAGTAAACAGCCCTCGTCTCGGTACAGCTTCAATCACCAGGATCATTCAGTCCAAAGGCAGTGTCACATTTGGTTATGGTCAGTAAATATCCCACTACAAATACGCTAATTATGTGCAGCAACCAGCAATACAAGAAAGGGAGAGTTTGCCTGAGGGCCTGGACAGACACTGAGCCTTCATGTTGGATCTTCTAACCTCTGTGATCTCTTCCTGTATAGGCTGCTACTAACTGGAGTGACTGCTGAACCCCTTTGTATACTTATATTATATACTCGCCAGCTCTTTGAGAACATAGCCTTCTTTAAGTATTTGCATTTTCCAACCTAATTAACTTGAATTATTGATGTTGTTGTCAGGGTAATTAATTTAAGAAACATGTTACTTACATTTGAATGGAGTGGTAACACAAAGGTTGTGTTTATTTTATGTCATGACATTGGGACCATTGTTTAAATGGTTTTGGAGGACTCGTATTTTCGATATATTTTAGTGTCAAGTACAAATATTTTGACTGGTTTATGACTAATATTGTTTAAGGATGGGTAAAAATAGATTGATATTTTTTGTACAGATTTTGTTTATTTCTCATGGAATATAGAAAAGCAATGAAGAGGTTGCTGATTTAATTATATTATATCAGAGAAAATTATTTTTACTAATGAGAAAAGTAAAATTGTAACCTTAACTACAACTTAACTTCAATTTGTTAGCCTCTCAATCCCTATATTGTGGCAATTATCTGATGTACGGCTAAATTACCATGACTGACATGCTTTTTTTTCTTTTGGTTTCAGCTCTTCTCTATGCAACCATCTTTGGAAACGTCACCACAATTTTCCAGCAAATGTACACGAACACAAACCGCTACCACGAGATGCTCAACAACGTGCGGGACTTCCTCAAACTCTACCAGGTCCCTGAGGGTCTGAGTGAGAGAGTCATGGACTTCATTGTGTCCACATGGGCCATGTCTAAAGGCATTGATGCAGAAAAGGTACACCACCACCACTCCGCACACACTACCACCACACCGTACACACCACCATACAGGCAATTCAGTACAGTGTTATAAAGTGCATCAAAACCAAATACCATAAATTCCACAAATTTATATTTAAAAAACTTGGTTGCTACAGAAGAGAATTAACTTCTTTTTTTTTTTAAATCACAGAACAGAATCAACTTTTGAGTGTGAGTGAGGAGAAATAACACAAGGACAAGGATATAAATGCCAAAAAAAATTGCTTCATTTCATAATATCAAAACAGGGGCAAATGTATTTGCATTACTCAATGATAATAGATAGAAATATTTAATATTGCTCAATGCTATATTTATTTCAATGTGTTTCAGTGTTACAAACGTCTAAGTTTAATTTTAAACCATAACCATAGTAAATTGTTAAAAAGTCACACACTGTAGACCCCAGGAAAAATAGCCATTGCTGCGTTAATAACTAACAGGCATCCAGAAGAGATAAAACACAAAATTGTGCCTGTGTATGTGACTACTTTAAGGCCTGTAATTATTCTGTATCCTGTATATTCCTCTGTGCGCCTGTGGCAGGTCCTCTCCATCTGCCCCAAAGACATGCGGGCTGACATCTGTGTGCACCTGAATAGACAGGTGTTCAATGACCATGCTGCGTTTCGATTGGCCAGTGACAGCTGCCTGCGCTCTCTGGCTGTGGAGTTCACCACCACACACTGTGCTCCAGGGGACCTCATCTTCCATATCGGTGAGAGCGTGGACACCCTCTGCTTTGTGGTGTCGGGGTCACTCGAGGTCATTCAGGACGATGAGGTCATTGCAATACTCGGTAAATGCACCTTTAATATTAATTATTTGTAAAACTATGCAGTTTTAAGTTTATTTTAATCCCCAGTACCTTTACTCAAATGTTAGCTAATACCTACTGATTTCAAGGTCAATGGATTTGTTTCATGTGCCTTAAGTCTATAATATTCCAAAGTATGGCATTGCTTATCTATCTCCATAGAGACAAGGAGGTGATGCCACCAGGCCAAGTTACAAGTCAGATCTGTGGAGAGGCAAGCCTTTGCACAAAACACATATAAATAAAAATAAATAGATAAATACTAGGATAAATCTAAAGTAATGCCATGCTGTGGAATATTCAAGTCTAAGCAGTCTCCATGCCGACAAGCAGCTGATGGATCTCCTCAGCAGAAAAGTAACATAATGTGCCTTTCATGAATTTCAGCTCCATAACATTGAAACCCTCATCTGTCTGTTTCACTTGGTCCATGCAGGTAAGGGGGATGTCTTTGGAGATGTGTTTTGGAAGGAGAGCACTCTGGCCCGAGCTTGTGCCAATGTCCGCGCCCTGACCTACTGTGACCTCCACGTGATCAAAAGAGATGCACTGCTCCGAGTCCTGGATTTCTACACCGCCTTTGCCAACTCCTTCTCCCGCAACCTCCTCCTCACCTGTAACCTGCGCAAACGGGTATGACAGATTCTCCACATGAAATATTTTTAATGGCTTATTTTTTAGCAACAGATAATTTAAATAGACCAAACTGACTGGTGTTTACATTGTTGATAGTTTGCAGTGAGATCATGCTGGGGGGATTCTATTATGCATTTCTATTAGTGAAATCTTTATCAGTTACCACAGTGACACAATTAGGGCTTGATATTAAGAAGTTGTCAATATGATACATACCCCGATACATAGGCCACAATACAATACATATCTCGATACAGTGCACTTTCTATTCAATACAATATATTTCAAATCGATTCGAACAGTTCAATAAAAATAAAGGATAAATCATGGCTGTGATATTAAAAGTCTTCGTTAAACCACTTCTTGTGCAATCTTTACATGAAACACTCATTTTAATCATCAAAACAGTGAAAATGTCAAATGTGTTGCATAAACGAGTTTCCTTCCTCTAAACAAGCAACAAAACTGTAGAGCTGTAACAAAATAATTTTGTAAAATATACTAAAAAATACTCTTCGCGATAAATCGATACAGCAGCACATGTAATCGATACTGTATCATCACATTAAATGATACAATATATTGATGTTTCAATATTTTTGCAGACACAATGCATACATCAGCAAACTCAGACAAAAACTTTTTAAATTAAAAGAAAAAATACCAAATAGATTTAAACAACACATTTTCAGGAGTCTGTGATCAATACGAATGTTCATGGTCCTGTTTAGGGGTTGGATTTTAAACAAAAAAGGTGAGTGTGACTAACTGAATAACTAATTTTATGTGTGAGACTTGTTTAATTGCAAACATCAGCTCACTTGTAGTTCCAGCTAAGTCAGTTCTTAATGGTCAGATTTATTAAAAGAGAGCAGAACCTACATTTAGCATCACAGCCCCAGGAAATGTTGATGACAGCTGCAAAGTATCAATAGGCACAGATTAGGGAGGAGCATTCATCTATTTTTAATTATAGTTAATGCTTCAATTACAAACACTGTGTAATAGAAAAAGCTATTAATACTAAGAAGGTTCTGAAATATATGATCGCTTGTTCTGCCCCTCAAAGCTGGAGTGCACTAATCTGAAGTTGCTTTTAAAACAAGAATGAACAAAACATGACTAATTATTGAAAATAAGCCTAAATCTGTATTGTAACTGATATTCGTGATGTTTTTTGTTCATAACTGAGCTGTGCTAGCATAGATATCGAGTCTCATAATCCCACTTACACAGCGGTGCAACCTTCAAAGTATACAGTGTTAATGATAAAATGATCATTATATCATCTTCCTCTGGGATGAAAAATGCATGAATAGTTAATAAACATTATCCAAGTAAAGCAAAAACAAAGTGATTTGTTGAACTATAGTGACACAGTAGAAGCCTTTTGCACATCTGTAATATATGTAAATGTATGTAACAAAAAACACATGTATGTTTTTATGCTTAAAATGTATTCATTGTAAATAAGAGACATTTATTATTCATTTGTGTGGCATCAAACGTATTCTTCCACACTTTGTATTCTTTGTGTACATTGTGACCTCAGCTACAAACTTTATTAAAACAAGGATCTGTATTTATATTGCATTGTGATTTTATATCGAATGTGATCAGTACAAAGGGTAATGGAAATCAAGTTAACCAAATGACAAATGAAACATGACTTTTCCTTACTACTTTTAGCCTAAAGTACAGTAAGAATGTACAAGGTTTGTCTCGAAATTGGAGAATAATTCAAAAGCCTGCCGAGCTCTGATGCATTATTGACCCATTTACAATTTCCCTTGTGCTTTGCCTTTCTCGTGTCTTTAATATTTCAGCACTTGTGGACTGTGTGCGTTTAATGCTCGCTGTATTGACGTACTGCTCAGACTGTTCCTGTGGTGTCCTGACAGGTCATCTTCAGAAAGATTGCAGACGTGAAACGGGAGGAGGAGCGTCAGAGGACCGAGGTGGCGCTCACCATCCCCGACGACCACCCTGTGCGGAAACTGTTCCAGAGGTTCAGGCAGCAGCGGGACAGCCAGACCTTGGACGGACATACCCTCATCGAGTCTTACTCTGAGCACAACTGTGTCCAAGTGGAGCCACATCACCATGACAACACTGACAACAGTAGTACCACGACCCAGGGCTCTCCGGCAGCAGCCCCAAGAGAAGCACAGGGTCAGGACAGCGCAGCTAAGCCCCCTGCAGAGGGTCCCGGAGCCCAGAGCCCTGCCCCAGGACCAGAGGGAGCAGTGTCACTGCGAGGGGGTGCCAGAGGGTGGGCCAAGTTTAAGAGTGCCCCTTCAGCGCCCCCTCCTGCACAGAAACAGTCTGAGCCTAAGCCAGAGCAGACTGCACCCACTACCAAGACCCAGGACCCAGAGGGCAGTGGGGACACGGGGGGTGCAGAGGGTCTCAGTGTTGTGGAGGAAACCAGTGCACTGCACAAAACAGACTCCTGTGACAGCGGCATCACTAAGAGTGACCTGCGCATTGACCGAGTGGGCGATTCCCGGAGCTCCTTTGAGCGCAGCCCCATCGAGCGCAGTCCAATGGAGGTCTCTTTAAAACAGTCTTTTGTTTCGTCCCTGTCCGAGCACAGCCAACTGCAGAGCTCTCTGCAGGAGGCCAAAGCTGAGCTGAAGGGGGACATCCAGAGGCTGAGCGGCTGCATGTCTGTGCTGGAGATGCAGGTGGGGCAGATCCTGCGGCTCCTGTCAGGAGGCAGACGCTTGTCGCTGCCCCCCACATCCTCCCCCCGACCCAGAGCAAAGACCCAGGACTCTGTCACCTCACCTGAATGCCCTAAGAAAGACAATGGGCTGATCTGATATCAACAGTAACTGACTGTGAAAATGAAGTGCACTAGATGCATGAAAAACTGATCGCTGCATGCTGTGATGCCCTTTGTGTTCGCAGAATATCCCTGTAAATGTTTACTGAAGAGGTTTAAGGAAACTAATGTTTATTCTTTCATTACACCTTATTAAATAATATGAGTCTGTGAATAACTCTGGAATGGACAAGAAGAGTTGGAACAATATCAATGCAGTGAATAGATTGTCATTTTTTGACTGGCACTGATATGAACATGGTACAGACGAATATATTTATTTGGGTCACTTTTTGTAAGCAGAACCTTTGTTATCTATATTTTGATAAAGTTGCAAAGAAAGCACCCCTTTAAACCTCAAAGAATAATTTTGTGTTGTATCATTAAAACTCTCAGAGGAGTGGTGCTGCTGGGACCGGGCAGGTTTGATGTGCCTTATCAAAGCAGCGGGTGGAGGTACAATTAAATAGATATTATTACAGTAATGACATTGTATTTTCAGTTTTATTTATTATTTATTGTTTTATTTATTATTATATTTATTCATGCTGGCATGTGTAATTGAAAATATAAATTAACTGTAAACTATTATTTTGTCAACAGACTAACCCCATTGTCTCAGGAAACATTGCACTATGAAAAATGTAACAGTGTTTACAAATCACAATATAAAGGGTACACCTCACCTTACTTGTTTTCTTAAAACTTTATTATGCAGACCTTACCCAGTATGCACTTGCCTATGCGTAATGTATTATTTAAATTCAAGAAACATTTATTTATTTATTTTTTTCTGTGTATAGCAAAACAATTAGAGTAATAATGATTTTAAAGTAAACTGCATCTGAACACTTTCAGAATATTAAATAAAGACTCTGAAATCTGTACACTCATTCATCTGTTTATATTTTTCACTTAATAAATAAGTTATTATTTGCAGCAATATTAATTGGACAATCCTAATCTAATAATTAATTCAGAAAGAAGTATGCAGTTAAGTCTTAAAAAAGTGTCCATACTAAGAAATGTTTAAATAAAACGCCCACTAAAGCAATATATGTAATGTAATTGTTCTGTTTGCATACATGGTTTACCTGACCAGTCTGAACCAGAGGGACTGTCTGGTCAAACAGTAAAATCATGTTTACAACACAAATATCACCTCCAGACCAACAGAAGGCGCCAAAAGCCACTCACCCTTCTGCAGACGTGTGCCCCTCGTCCACTGTCCACAGCTGAAACAACTGAATCAGGTAAAGTTTACTTATAATAACAATTTATAACACGTAGCTTTAAGTATTATTATTCGTAGTATTTGACGAAGTATGTTTCCTTCTCACTGTTTTACCTCTTAAAGCAAAGTGTCCTACCTCGTTTACAGATTCGAGCATGCACAAACTTCCCCTGCAGCTGGAGAAAATCTTTAGTTCTGCTCCAAAACATAAACCTGGGGCAGGTCAAAGATGAATAATGTTTGGGACACAGTAACTATAAGTTGTCTAGTACATGTCATTTCACTAGTAGGCAATGCTCCCCCGAGTTATAAATGTGACAAAGTCCTAGGACTTTGTTGGCACTGCCTGTGAGGATTGTAGGATGAAAGTGAAGTGTAAAATGACAGTCTCTATAAGCGAGACATTTATGTATGGTCAAATACAAATACAAGCACAAATACAAACTGTATTACACAATGAGTAAATCACTGTTATATTTCTTTATTCTCAGCTGAAACATGGATCTGCAGCTACCTCCCCATGAGGGTCCAGAGCTGTCTGTGGTGGACATGCACACGGGAGGAGAGCCTCTGCGCATCATTATCAGCGGTTACCCCTCTGTCCCGGGACACACTCTGCTATCCAAAAGACGCTATGTCCGTGAGCACCTGGACCACCTGCGCCAGGTCCTGATGTTTGAACCGCGGGGGCACTACGACATGTATGGGGCCCTGCTGGTGGACAGTGAGCTCCCTGATGCTGACCTCGGGGTGCTCTTTATGCACAACGAGGGCTACAGTACCATGTGTGGACATGCAGTCATTGCGCTGGGACGGTTTGCCGTCGACTATAAACTGGTGAAGGAGCCCCAGTCCCCAGAGACACAAGTGAACATCCACTGCCCTTGTGGCCTGGTCAGGGCCTTTGTGCAGTACTCAGATGGTCAGACAGGAGCTGTGCGCTTTCACAGTGTTCCTGCTTTTGCTTTTGCCACAGGTGAGAGCACCTCAGGTGTGTATAAAGACACCCTCACATAGTGATACTAAATACATTTTATTCTTAGATGTGACGCTGACGGTGGAGGGACACGGGGACATACAAGTGGACATCAGTTATGGAGGAGCCTTTTATGCTTTTGTTGATGCTCAAAGATTTGGTCTAGATGTGAACAAGTCCAGGACTCGAGATCTGGTTGATGCTGCCACAGCAGTGACCAAAGCCGTCAAAGCTCAGGTAGTAATGTACGACATTGTGAAGGTGAAGTGAAGTTCAGTTTACTTCACAACTTAACAATTTCTTATGTGTTTTAATAAGGTGAAGCTAAATCACCCAGTCAGTGATGATTTGGCTTTTTTATACGGGACCATTCTCACTGATGGCAAAGATGAATATTCCTCTGAGCCCACATCCAACGTCTGTGTATTTGCTGAAGCACAGGTAAATCCTGTGGGTAAATCTGACAGCCATTTGAGAAGTGACTTTTATTGCATTATAAATCACCTACACTAGGGTACTGTAAAATAGTCAAGACATGACAGCAGAAGTGTAAAATGCTGTTTGCAGGTGGACCGCAGCCCCACAGGCTCAGGAGTGACCGCTCGAGTGGCTTTGCAGTTTCACAAAGGTCTGATCGCACTGAACCAAACCAGGACATTTCAGAGTGGAGCCACGGGGTCAAAGTTCATGGGACGAGCTGTGGAGGTATGTCTTCAGGACAAATGTTTCATCAGAGGTCATGAAAATATTGGTTTTAAAATGTGCATGTGAACAAATGTGGTGTTTTTAATCTTTATGGTAGGGATTTGATGAAGTAGCTCATTCACCTTAAGTCCACAATTATTGAGAAGTCTGTCATGACCGAGGCCATATCTGTTCTGTTCTATCTGTTGCTGAAATCAGACCTGTTACATACTTACTAGCCTATATTGACCTTCCATAAATGATAGATGGATCAATGGTTTTGTGGGGTCAATATTTATTGTGGGTACTTTTTCTTTGTAAAAGTGGAGAACTTTTTGTTATTTTTCTTGTACTATGATAAAATTTGAACTGGAGAGGGTTGAATATATAACTTATTTTAGGTTATTGTGTTGGTGGTGTTTTCTAACTTCAAAATCTATAGGCAATCTTTTGTCATTTATATTTTCTTAAGCAATATTGCACTTGTTATGGTGACAGGCCTTGTTGAAATTGCTTCTTTTTTTTCTTTCTTTCAGGAGACTGTGTGTGGAGACTTTAAGGCGGTTGTGGTGGAGGTCTCTGGCCGAGCGTTTTACACTGGGGTCTCACGCTTTGTCCAAGAGGCTCACGATGATCTCACACATGGGTTTCTCCTCAAGTGAACTATAGACCTGATGATGGCTAATGTAAAGTACTGCTGCATTTGAGTAAAGAAAATATTAATTGGGACGACACTGTGGCTGTGCTTCCTTTCCACCAGTAGATGGAGTTAGAAAGTTGAATATATATATGTACGCTCTTAAATTTGAGGAACTTCAGACCATTTTAACAAACATGTACGAGTAATTACATAACTTCGTGATAACCTCTGATCCTAATCCTCGAGTGCAATAGATCACATGACCAGTGAGGGCTCAGAGACCACAGAAATACACTAAACATGTGACAAAGCAAGTCACATTATCCCAATTTATTTTCATCAGTTCATTATACAATGGGAGGCATTATTTAAATTACAAAAGTCCAATGGAATCATGTGACAATGGATGGAATCAGACAGTTAGCAATTATTTAAAACTTGGGATGTTTCTGTCACGAGTTAAAAATAATTTCTGCTTTTAATTTGTTTAAATCCATCCATTGTCACAGAGGCATTTACAAAACAATGTAAAGGATACTCTCAGTACTTGGGGAACGTGTATTGCCTGATTCTGAATAGAACGTTTAGCGTAACTTCATATGTGCATGTGAACCAAGCACATAGCTTTATACTGTATATAGATATATGTAATGTTGATGTGAGTATCCACACTAGTTTATACAATAGCAAATTAGGCCCAGGCCTTTTAAGTACCAACTCAACTATTAAAATTGACAGAGTTAAGGCCAGCTCTTAACAGACAAAAAGGTCAAATGTGATCATATATAAAAATGTTGCACAATATTAAAACACACAAAAACATCTTTTCTAATACATCTTATCTGTTGAACGACCCCGCGTTTCTGTCCTGGGATAGTTTGGTCTGCAATGGTGTGACAGCGTTCAGTAGGTCCATCTTTGTCCCAAAACTTATCAGGACGGTCCTTGTGTGAAAAAAAAAGTCCTTCTATGACAATAAGAATGGCCCCTTATCAATAAACATCTCTGTGATGCTTGAAGAGAAAGCTGTACGTTTGACCGTGCATAGATTTGACATACAAAAAGAGCACAGATGGAATACTAGGTTAAACAGCATCTGTGAGGAAATGTAGTACTTTTGAGGTCACTGCGAGGAAGATGGGATTGAAGAACATTCATATGAGCAGATTCCCAATAAATATCCAGCAGGAATGGTCTCATTTGTCCAGTATTTAAGTTTGGCTTCTTTGTTATGTTTTCTTATAAATGTGCTGAGCTCCAGATTGATGCATTATAAAAACATTTGAGAATAGTGTGTCATTTGGATCCACATAAAGCAAAGAAACAGGCAAATGAGCTGCTTCTCCTTGTGGTTTAAAAGTTGAGTTTCGTAATGGGCCGTTCTCTCGAGTCCGTGTTCTGGCTGTTGATGCGTTTTCGGTTTCTCTTCATCTTGGACAAGTCTTTATCGAACACCTCTCCCGATCTCAGAGCAGACACCAGGTCATCAAACTCCCCTCCATCGTCCTCTCCATTGGCTTTTGCTTTTCGAGCCTTTCGTTCCTTTTCCCTCTGCTCTTTGAGCTGCACAACACACAAAGATATACTTGTTTTAGAATACATTATTTCTTAACTTTTCGAAGTTTTAGATTCTATTTCTAAAAAATTATATGGTAAAAATATTTCTATTCTTTCTGATGCATACATCTCATTAGCAGAGCGTAGAGAGACTGATATGGGTTTTCATGGTAAATACTGCTTGTTTAGGCTCTATAGCAACTGATGGCCGATAAGCTCTGCTGATACTTTTGATTATTTTCCTTAAAGTATGGAATTAAAATTGGCTGCAAACTACCCAAGCCATTTTTATCATTTGGATGTGTTTTAAGTCTTCGGAAAACACTTGTGTATTGTGAGAGATAAACAAACCCACCTGAGCTTCCATCTTAGCCCTGCGCTCCTCCTCCTCTTTGCGTTTCCTCATGTTCTCATTCTCCTGCTGAGCTTCGCTGAACGACTGCAGGAACTGGTCAAAGATGCCAAAGAACTCGTCCGGCTGCATCTTTGTGGCTTCCTCTCCAAAGTGCTTCACCGCTCGGAGGAACTGAGGGACCACAGAGAAAAAAGCGGCACAGGGGGTGAGATTTACAGCGGGACAGAGCCCAAATAGGGATTTATCCACTCTCTGACATTTTTACTAGAGTCTCATTAGGTACCAGCTCTTTGAAATCGGACCGGGGGTACCAGTTGTGGGGCTTTGAAGCTGAAGTGAATTCAGGATTGACCAGCTACTGATTATGGTGGGGTCCGGAGACTGGAGCCAGAGCCCAAATGAAGGCGGTGTGTTTGTGGTGCATGTTCACAGCATGTTACAGGACGTCCAGATGTGAGAACAGAGGGCAATGCTTCTTTAAAGAGTTCTGCCCTAATAACAGGACCAATTTATACTGTACAGGGACTGACTGCACTCAATAAAATGCCAAGGCAATTCAGCGTTAAATGTTTCAATATTACCAGTAAAAGTAGCTAATTTGTTCATTGTGTCGCTCACAAATGTTATTCATTTTGTGGCTGAACAGAAAACTTATCTTAACCCCATTGCCGACCTCTGAGAACCTGCAGAATCATATGATCTGTTTAAGTTGGACATCTCTAAACTTTAACTTAAAAAGAAAATAGAATTTTGTAAACTAATGAGTAGAGAAATGTACTGACACTTAAAAAAGTAAATTTAAAAGAACTCAGTTTTCTTTTGCTATGGACCTTGCTTGGATGCCTGAGGAAAATACAGATCTTTAAAATAAAAAAATTAAATGTCACTAAATGTCCACAATAGAAAGATATCATCAAAAAGGTAAACACACTAAGCTTTTGTGAGGGTTACCAGGTTTGCAGGACATCTGCAAACACGCTCCAATATTTAACTAAAGGACACAGTCAATGATTCACAGACACTAATGGTGGCCATGTGACCACAGGGTCAATGTAGCAAATACCCTGCAGGGCAAAACCTGCTCCAGATTAAAAAAAAAAAAAACGTCACTGGCACCAATAAAAAAGAACATAAACTGAAGGCGTGAAGCTCACCCAGGAAATGAGAACACGATCAGGTTTCAGGCTGTTACGGTTTAAACAAGCTCATCAGAGTTTTACAGCACAGAGGATTTTGAAAACTTGTACAACACTCTTGGACAAAATGTACTGTATGAATGTGTAAACCGACTGCCTCCCTTTTATTTTATTTATGTATTTATTTTAATAATAAATTATTATTAATAATAATATAATAATAATAATAATATTTTTTCTTAATATTTCTTTATGTAATTCTATTTTTTCTTTTTCTTTTAATGTACTTTTACTTTGATAATGACGTTATGTGGGAAAAAAAACTGCTCATATATACTGTAGCTTATGTGAAGAAAAAAAAAAGCACAGAGAATAAATTGCAAAAAAAAAAAAAAAAAAAGCACAGATGCATTACGCATCTAAAAGCAGGTTCACCTTTGGACTTTTATCTTTTAAAGGTGTTAGTCCAGTGTAAAGTTATGTGCAATACTCTGCCCCCTATGACGTCTCCTAAAATGACTCAACAGCTGCGATCAAACACTTTTACAAGTGGGACTGAATGAGACACACAAATGGTAAAATGATATCACATGGACCAACCCTCTCTCTTTGTAGTTTTACTTTCTACTTGCGCACATGGCTGACCAATAAAATGCATTCGTTCTAGAGCGGGACAGTAGTTTTCCTAGAGAGAGAGACAGTGGTTTTCGCTGCTTTATTTTGAATGCAGACTCACCAGCTCCTTGGCCTCAGTGAGAGAATCTTCCACGTCGGAGAAGCTGAAACTGGCCACGGTGATGAACTGGCTCACCACAGACACAAACTTGTCACCCAGCTCTTGTGGTCGCTTCTTCTGGTAGTCCAGCTCCTAATAAAGAAACATGAGGCAATGATTAAAATGATGCACTCAAGTATTTTATGAAGCCAGAAATGACTCATTGAAAGCCCATAACTCTTTGTTACTCACGCTCTCTACGCTCTTCAGACCACTCCGCAAGTTCCCGATATCTTTCTCCAGCTCCGTCATGCTGCACACAGAACAGAGGGCGGTTAACTGTGCACATAAAAGGAAAATGCAGGAGTCGTTTTCATCACGTACTTGACTTTGGCTGCCTCTGGGATGCTTTTAAGATCGTCTTGGAACATCAGGACTTTTGGATACTTCTTCTCCAGGATGGTTATCAAGTAGTGGAGGAGAGTGATGTTTCTGCACAGACGCACCGCACATTTTAGACCAGTCAAAATGTCCACCGTTTAATATATTGAGATATAAATATAACGCATAGTACACTTTTTTATTTCCAGATGTGACTTTTAGCACTTTGTTTTACGGCCTCTAAATATTTCAGAGGAGAAGAGCTCTTACTTGTCGATGCTGGATTTGGTGTCTGCGATCTTATTGAGGGAGGACACTTTGAAGCCGTATGCATTTCCTCTTTGACCTTTGTTCATGTAGTTTCCAAACGCCAGTACCACCTCCAGAAGCTGCTTCAGGTTTCTACTGTGCAGGATCTCCTTTGATGCACTGGTCAGGGCTAAAATGTTCAAATTTAGATAAGACATAATAATAGTAGTAAAAGTAGTAGTGACTTTAATAGCTTTTTAATAATGAATAAACAACCCTGAATCATTCTTAATAAACTAGTTTTCATTCATGCTTTATTAAAAGGTGCACTGTGCAACTTTTCTGGTGGAGGGTCTGCTACCTGCTTGTCTCCATGGAAAAGCAATTGTTTTGTCTTGAATGTTTCGCATTATAGATGAAACTTTACAATTCAGATCTGTGAAGAGTTTCTCCTATTCACAGACAGAATGATTTTTTGATATTTTTAAGCAACACAAGCACCAGTACTTTATAACTGCTAGATAGATATGTTTAATGCAGTGCAGCTTTAAGGCTAATTAAGGAGTATTTATTATAAATAAGGACTAGCAGTAGTGATAGTAGTAGTAGTAGTTAGTAGAAGTTGTAGTAGTAAATGTTGTAGTAATATCTTCATTCAAAATAAGCATTGTCTTACCTTCCACTTTTGGTTTGATCTCTGCAATCCTTTCTGCAAACTTCTTCTTAAAGTATAACGACTGTAGCCTCTGCTGGTAGTGGTTTATCCTGGAAACGCAATGGAAAATGTGTCATAAGTCAAAACCGAGATTTGAAATAAGAAATCCACAATTTATTTCAAAATCATAAACAAGGAAATGACACAGAAAGCCATGTCGTAGTTTGTATAAAAGGATTGTGGGGGTGACCGGGTGTATTTTATTTTTGGTACAGTTTGGATTTTAAACTTAAGACTGTACAGCGGAAAGCCACAGTGAGTTGTGTACATCCTGTCTTGGGTGGAAAGGTGAAAAACTAAACCTCACCAAACTTGTATAACAGTGGATTAAATTACTCAGTGTCTCTTGTGATCTCTGTTCAACATATTGTGTGGTTTGACGCTGAGGCACTACGAGTAGAGCTGTAAAATGTCTCTTTTGTTTCCTTTCTCTGCCTTGGAGTACTGGTCTACCACAACAACATGTAAACCCTTTTTACATGTTTGTTATTGTTCAATACTTGGATTCTTGATCTACATTAAAAATGTGCAATACACCGGTATGTATGTAACTTTTCTGGAGGAGAGTTCACCACCTAACTGATATTTTGCAGCTGCAACATTTCCTGAGGGTGTGGTGCTAACTGTAGGCACTGTTCTGTCTGGCTTTATTAAACTTTAATCCAGGAGTCTCCAACCTGAGCTCAGGAGTTACCAGTAGCTCTCCAACCCCTTCCAAGTAGCTCGCTAAGGGATTTATGAATTGTATATCTTATGCAATTACCTCTATAAGTGTAAAATGTTGACGCCTAACTCTGTGCACTAATAAATACACAATTATGTTTTATAGGTATCTAACTGTGCCCAATCTAAGGCTTTCCGTCTTTCTTACATCAATTCAATGTTTTGCGACTGTTAAATTTAGAAGCTCTCTATCATTTTTGTTTTGTAAAATTAGCTCGGAGACCCTGCTTTAATCTGTGCTTTATTTTAACAAAATCTGACCATCAAAAGATGACTTAGTACCACAAAAGGTGAGCTGATTTGTGCAGTTAAAACAATAACATAAAATTACAATAATATAAAATTACAGACACAAGCTGGTTAGCATTAGTCAACAGTTTTTCAGTTACTCACACTGAAAATTTTTGGTGAAAATCAAACTCCTAAACAAGACCATGAATGCTTGTTTTGATTGCAGACTCCCAAAAAAAATTTTTTTTTTTTTACTGAAACTTTAAACTTTTTTTTACAGTGTTTGCTAATGTGTGCATTGTGTCACCATGGTAACTGCTAAACATCTCACCATAAGAGATACATATAGAACACTTTGTTATCTTAATAAACAATTGGATGAGTACTATAGAGTGAATACCTGCTCATCTCATAAAGAAAGCGATCGGGTCGAGCCATTCGGTCCAGTTCATGTTTGTGCTCCTCCAGCAGATCCACGTCACACTTCTCTGGGACAAACTTGAGCAGCTGAAAAAGCAGAAGATGCTCTTTACCTTGAAGCACTCCTGTTTACATTAAAGACAGTGGATGGGTTTATGATGTGGGCTTAGTCTGGTCCAGAGGTTTTCCATTTACAGGGACTTATAGTAAAACTGACTGTCTGCCAGCACACACTACATACTGTTCTCTTTGGTACTAAATCATGCTGCATACCTGCTCCAGCATATCTTTAGGGAGGTCCTCCTGCTCGTCCATGGTCAGGATCGCTCTCTTGATCTCTTCGTTTGAAAGTTTCAGTCTACAACAAACAAATTTAATTAGCTGAGATGCTTCAGGCTTTTTACACCATATGTGTCAGAAAATGTGGCGGAAGACCTTCAGAGGAAATACTTTGAGGGAATGAACACAAGGAACTCTTGGACTGTGTGAAATGAACTTTAATGTTTGTTTGTCTCGTATCCATGGAAGCTATGCAAGTGGCTAGCTAAGGAGCTAGCGATGGACATCTGTGATGCTCTAGGCTTTTTTACACCACATGTGGCAGCAAATATGACAGATGATCTACCAGAAACAATTTGAGGGAACGGAGCATTTCATCACCAACGGAAACACCAGAGCGGTGTAAGAATGAGACTTTTCCTGTTGTGTTCACCTGGTTCCCTCTGGACACTGCTGGGATGCTGCAGGAGGGGCACTTTTGGCTCTTCCTCTCCTCAAACTGCCCTGACACGGATCTGCTGACCCTACCTGACCTGTTAAACTGCACTGATATCTCTGACTGAGACACAAAGGCGACAGTGTAAATGTTGCAGCAAAACTACAACAGTTTGCTCCAGCAAAACTTGAATTTCCCTCAGGATAAAAAAAGTCTCTCTCTCTGTTAACTTACCGTGAGAGGAGAATGTTGCAGTTTTGGGCTCTGCGGCCGTCAATCACTGACAGCTCTTTGACTTTTTTAGAGCCTAGTGTGTCATCTTCTGCCTCTTTCTGCAACAACAGAGAAGAAAGTTAAACACTTATTTAAGCAAATGCAGGTCTAGTAAACATTGATATCCATTATAGACTGAGACACCTTAAACCATCACATTACAGTAACACACAACCTCTCATAACAAACGATAACACACTATTATACAAATGCATTACTGTAAACGCACTCACCTGTTTGGTGTTATTGATCATTAAGAAGTCCTAAAATGCAGGCAAGAAGCAGGAATATATAAGCACTCATTAGAATAAGTAAAGCAGATTTGTGACGGCAGCCCATAAAACAAACAGCTAATCAATGACATGATGAAGTGAGTCCAGAGAAACGCCAATAAATGTAAAACAATGTGGGTGTGCATGTTCGTGTGTACATGCTTTATGAACTGTTTACATGCATTTAAACTAATCAAGCAAAACTTTTAAATCAAAAGGATGTGTTTCACCTTCAACCTTCAGCCATGTCAAAAGTCATGCTCATTCAGTGTGACTCTACTTCATACGCATTTGCAATCTGTCTGACTGCAGCCAGTTCATTTTGAGCAGATATTTCATGCATTTTGAAATCACACGGCTGGGTAATCAAAACCAGTCTGCAAAGCTAATTAATAAATAAAATAAATTCAATTATGAAAGTAATTCATGGGGTGACTATTGTTTTGATTGTGCAAGTGACTTGGCATGAAAAACAGGGCAACTGAACCATTTAAAATGTGAAAATTAACAACACTGCAGCGGTTTCATACCTGCTGTCTCTGATAGGCAGAGAAGGTCTTTTCAATGTCCTCCAAATCAAGAATTTTAAAGACTTTTGCATCATCCACTTCCATCCAGACGGTCCCCTCCAGTTTATTCTTGCAGAGGACACATTATGAGAATTATGACTATTTAATGATACATAATTACACATTTTGGTGGGATGGGACCTTACTTCAGCCAGCTTGGACCAGTTGAAAGACTTGAGAGCATTGGTGGGCTGGGGAATGTTCTTCTTCTTGAGAGATGGGCCCAAGGGTGCTCCGGGTGGTGGGGGGATGCCTCCTCCGATGGGTGGGCGTCCGGGGGGAGGAGGGGGTCCACCGGAGGAGGTGGTGGAGGAGGGGGAGGAGGCATCCCGCCCGGGGGAGGAGGAGGGGGAGGTGGGCACATGCCTCCGAATGCAGGCAGAGGTGGAGGGGGCACAGGTCCTCCAGGTGGGCCAGGGGTGAGGGGGGGCCCGCCAGGAACCATGGTGGCCTGTCTCTGAAACATGCATAGGCAATGATACACTATTAGCAGGGAGTAATAAAAGAAGGTTCATTTTTCAGAATAATAGACGCTTGATTACATCAAGAGTTGATCAGTGAGGGTGGTAAATGTTAACTTGTGGAAAAATGTTGATGCAGACCACTAAATAATATGTATTTAGCCCGATCATGGTCATAATTATTAACTGATATGTTTGTGCACTGTTATTTTCCAAGCCTGTAATAGCTTCCACATTAGACATTATTACAGGGAGTATGAGGATGACATACGGCGCTGAGCTCGTGCAGGCGCGCAGTGAGTTCGGCCACTTGCTGCTTGACGTTCTTGTGCTCTGTGCTCTCTTTCTCCAGTTTCTCTTTCATCTTGTTAAGCGTCTGCATCATCTCCTCCTTCTCCTGAGTTTTGGCGTCACATTCCCTCTCTTTCTTCTCAAATTTCTGCTGCAGCTCGTGGTGCTCTGTTGTGGATTGAGACACATTATTAATTTCTTGACCCATCTATACGGCTTTTATTTAGTCATGACGTTATAATCAAACACACCTTTCCTCATCTTCTCTGCCTGCTCTTTCCACTGCTTCACTTCATTTTCATTCACCAGCCTGCCAAACAGATGAGACATAATTAACAACATTGCATCAGGAAATGACTTAAAAGAAAATCTATTTTTAACCCAGTGCTGGTCTACATCCTTCAATCTGCTTGTAAATCGCTTCCATGTGTGATAGCATTGGAGATATGACTCACATCCGGACGACGTTCTTCACGTTAAAATTCTCCAGGGGCGTGACATCGGGGTCGTGACCTTTGTCATTCTGCAGAACCATCTGCTGGACGATCCGGTCCAGCAGAAGCCAGTACTGCACCGTATTCCCACTCCGCTTGTCTGTGGACACAATTAGGCATCCTCATTCTCCCTGTGACCTGACATGTGTTTGTGCAGATTTCAACAATTTATTAGGTCAGAAACACTTCACATCTTCATATGCTGAACACCAGGCCTGCTGAAATTCTTACTTTGCTAAAAAAAAAAGCCCTGTGAGTCTATTAATCGACAAAACACTCAAAACTATTGGTTATCAATGTGCACAAGTGTTCCACTGAGTCCAACTCAGTTCAACATCATCTGTGAGAAATATGGACTTTTTTATGCTGGCCACATTTTCATTTTACAATTGATCTAAATTATAGTCTTTAATTGCACCAATTTTCAACCCTTTTGAACGAAGATCAAAAAGAGGAGTTAATCAAAGTATGAGAAGTGTAATTTTGCAAAAATTTGGTTCTGCGCAATATGGTCAACTTCCTGTTGGGTTTAAACATGCACCATCCAACCTCATAATTCACTCCAAAATATCCAGCTACACCATGGCTATTTCTTTTCAGCTGCTGTCCATATGAATACTAATAATGCAATAATATTATATAATAATAATACTAAAAAACTAATAAATGTTTTGGGCAATTAGACTCCATTGTCTGTTTAGTTGGTTAGGCCCCAAAGTCCTACAGCCCACTGCACACCAAAGCTTCGTAGGCTGCATTTTTAGGCCTTAAAATAATCAGCCCCCATTAATACTACTCAATTAAGGTTCACCACTTAACTAGTTTCTGCTTATTCTCATTAGAGGTAAAAGTCTCCAGCTATTGCCTTGAGTAGACAATGGCGTGCTTATCCAAGAGCTGACAAAGGACCATTCTCTCCCATATTCACTTAGTATGGTCCATTTCATAGCACCAATTCAATACCACAATGCCCACACAATGATGGGAAGAAGTTTGAGACTCTGGAGAGACATTACTGAAAGAGCGTTAACCACTCTGCAACTACACGCCCAATATGTCTGATCTGACAAACAATCACAGCATATTTTCTTTTGTGAATCATTGTTATCCAAACAACTTAGTCTAATTAACCAGTGTAAAACAGTGCACAGCAGGCACCATTAGCCAGTATTTAGTTTAGTTTGGAATGCACTTATCCAGACCGGTACTGGACTAATCAGAATGAGTCAACACTCTTTATCTTTCTTGGCCCAGGTTTTGTGCTCTGCTGTTATGTTCGAGTGTTTACTTTTAGGCAGTAATACACTACTTTCAGTTAATCGTGTTGAGATGTTTTTTTTTGAGCTATGATGGTGGTATCTGTAGTAAATTTGAAAGTAATAATAATACGTTTATTTGGATATTTGACATTTGACATGTAATGTTCCATCAGTAATCAACAGATACATAAAGGAATTTTTTATGTTACTAATCACAAATACAGTCTAGGAAAAGCTATAATTACAAACATGAGTGGGAAGTAAAGTAAGTCCCCTTTATCTTCATATAAACATTTTCAAATGTAGGCATTATTTGAGCTCTTCACTCATAAAGTTCCATATTTTGACCCCATAATCTCTAAAACAAAAACTTTTCCTTGTAGTACGGACTCTGGCTATTGTAAAAGAGATGCATTCCCCCTTACCCTTTTAATAAAATATTTCTCTATTATTTTTGCTGTCTGGAAGCTTATCATATTTAAGTTTTTTTTGTTTTTTTTAAGCCATAAATAGCTGGTTGGTTATGAATTATGTATGGTGCTCTTTTTGTAGTAAGAATAATGGTTCCAATATTGATTTATAACTCCTGTACTGTGGCACTTACGAGGCATCAGGAGACAATGGTGCAGGACAGACATAAAGTGCGGGTATGCGTCGGTGTGGTTCATCTTCTTTCGAATGAGGTCGAAAACTTGGGTGGCACTTTTTGTGTCTATATGTGCCTACGGGAGAAGGGGAAATATTTGTAAATTTGTGCATTAATGAGGCTTTTACATAAAGAGGACATGAGATTGTTTCTTACCGACTCAAAACGTTTAGATATTGCCAGCTCATCTTCATTTCGCAGCATCTCGAAGTAGTCTAAATGTCTAATAAGAAAAAAAAACTGTTCAGTAATTGGTCTATTCATGGGTTTCAGCCTGCTGTTATAGGCAACATTTTCCATTCACAAGATATACGATATTGTTTTAAGTTGTTAAGCACTATGGCAACAGTTATTCTGAAACCCATTAATAGTAGGATACCTTTGTGTGTTTCATTGGTCTCACCTGTCTAATGTGGAGTTTTCATGTGAACGTAGTTTGTCAATCACGGGTTGTATTCCCAGCATGAGAAACTCGTACCGAAGATGGATACGGAATTCCAAACTTGTCTTTTTAGGAAACAGAAAATGTGGTCAACAGAAATCCTACAAGGTGAGGCTCACTTTGACTTTGTGAAGAAATGAGGCGTGAAAAGCACTCACCTCTCCAGCCCCTTGACTCAGCACAGCGTTAATAAAAGACATGATGGCTGTTTTCAGGTTCACTTCATCCCGGTATCGGCCTGTACTCCGATCCAGTTCATTTATAAGGCTCTGGGAGGAAGAAACCACACCAGGTGTTACAATAAATCCTAACACTTATTTTGGTATGTGGTAATGCACTCAATATTTTCTTTTCCATTTATTTAAAGCCTCTGCACACAGGGCTGAGTGAAATGGCAATCTAGTATATTAAGCTTCTTTTGTTCATATTGATTGATCACTTTGAATCACTGCCATTTTAAAGTGCACTATATAATTTTTCTCATGAGGGGTCCGTTACCTCCTCGACTTGCTGGAAATGCTTTGCCTTGAATGTTCCACGGCACTGCATTAAACAAATCAATTTTTATTCAAAAACATACTTTTGTGCTGTGAGCAGACTCTCCTTTCTACAGATATAACCTTCACATCATGGCATTATCTGCAACTTGTCTCCATAGAGACAGATAGGTTTAATGCTATACTATGGAACATTTCAGACAAAGTAAAGTCCCCATGAATACAAGCAGGTTGTGAAAAGGTACATAATGCACCTTTAACACAAAACAAATTGTTTAATGTATTCCTTTATACATGCTTTTAATGACAGTGGATTAGCTGCAGATTTCTCTATTAAAGAGCCCCAAGCTGATCATTGACAATCTGAAACAAGTGGATCTCGAGCCGCTTAAAACTTAAATGAATTACACAGGCCTAATCCTCTCACCTGGAACCGTGTCCTCTCACAGGCGAAGCGCTGGTAGTGCAGCATGGCCTGTAGGATCTTCTTGTGTCCCCCTGGCACCAGACACACGGCCCCCATGATCTCCAGCACGGCCACTTTGGTCTTGATGTTTTCTGTGGCGAGACTTTGAGCGATGATATTGATGCTCTCGCAGTGGGACAGGACATGAGCGCGCCCCTGAGAGTTGTTCATCAGAGCTTTGATACAGCCGATGAGCGACGTGTGGATCTGAGACTCGGTGGTCTCGTAGTCCATGGTCTTCAGGAAGTTCAGGATACATGTGAGGCCATCCAGGTCAATGAAGCGAGTCACAAACCTGTCAAAAGTAGTGTGGTCAAAATACTAACATTTCAAACTCAGTAGTTTGATACTAAACAAAAGGTTGAATTCAATATCAATTATGAAACCAACAGTGATAACACAAAACACACAAAAAACTAAATAAAAGGAGGTCAATCAATAACACTATTCAGGAAAGGTCCAATTTGTCCATGTTTTTTTTTTTTTTTTTTTTTACAACTGTACTGTAGTCACACCATTTCAAGGTTATTAGTGTATTTAGTTTAGATTAAAAGGAACATTGGGTTTATTGTCTGGTGTGTACTTGAAGAAAAAATATTTGTAGTATCTTATCATGGCAGGATTCATATGGACTTAAGTCATGCTGGTAAATCTATTGTGACATTTCAGGGTCTCTGTTTTAAAGGGCACATTTCCATAGTCTGACTGAAGTGTTGTGACTGACAGAAAAGGTCAGAGAAGGTGGCATTAATGATATGAAAATTGCTGAAAAAATTAACTAAATCTCAGCACCTCATTGGCTGCGTCCTCAGAGCTGTTTTTAAACTCTCTATCGTTTTATTCCTCTCCTCCTCTTCCTCCTTCTCCAGAGCCAAGAGAGTCTTTCTCTGTTCAAGAGGAAAAAAACAATAATTACATTTCATTCTTCTATAAAATATGATTTACAACTTACAGGGTGTGGCAGTGCATGCATGAACCAAAGCACAATAAACATGAAAATACTTGGGATTAGTTTATTGTGAATTCCAGAAAAGCATGCGCCTCTGATTAAGTCCATCTTTGGATTCTGAATAGTGTGAAAGAGGGTTTTTATTACTCACAGCTGCCATTGAATTGAGTTGATCGATGTAGTACTCAGGCCAACTGGTTGCACTTTTGTTTTCTTCTTGTTCCTGCAAAACAAAGTAGGAGAAAATGAAATGGAAAACTATTTGGTTTATAGATAAAAATAAATACACAAGGAATATTCTGTGGTTTCATGGGTTTGCTTTATCAGAGTAATACAGAACAGTTTCTTTACCCCAGTTTTGCATAAGACCTTTGCCCTTGGGAGAAAGTTTCAGTTGGATCAGTTACATGTTTGTGTCCCATATTATCAAAGCAGAAACAGAGCAGTTTTGCCCTAAACAGCAGAGGAGCCGCAGCTCAAAGTAGGGCAACACTTTATCCTGCAGGACTTCAACGACTTTCAGGACGAGCCACAGCTGCTTGGGAAATCTTAAGATTAGCAAACTTTGGATTAGGGACACAGACCGATTCTGGTTTTCCAAAACAACCAAAAGATGTGCATAATAAACATTTAAAGATGAATTAATATGTCTATATAGGTGTTTTTCAGATTTTACAATGCAGTGATATCATACGCCCAGATGAGGGGCAAGAGTATTTCCTATTGATTGCAAGGTATTTCAACAGGAAGTACCCAAAAAGTGAATTCATAAATGTTGCACCTGATCATTTCAATTAATGATGAAACCCTATTCTATATTAAATAGTATTGGCCCATTGCGATGTCATCAGAATAGAACAGCAGTGTTCAATAGAAAATCCCATAAATAGAATCCAGTCTGACCTCACCTTTGTGGGCTCTAAAGGACCTTTGTTTTAGTGTGCAGCCCCATTAGGCTCCAGTGAGCTGTGACTATCAAGAGCTAATTGGAGCCAGGGCTGGTCTGGGACAGTGTGCACATGACCTCACTGTGGGAGTTACGACCAGGGCCAGAGCAGTCAGCCGGACCCTGGAACTAGTTCAGTCCTTTATTGGGACTCCAGCCGCGGTGGGACCACTTCCTCTTTGCATTTTAAGCAGGTCGTCTGTCAGCAAACTTCAAACGCAGTGCATTATATTTAGGGAAAGATGAGAGGAAATGTGGAGACCATATTTTCAGGAATTACTTGAGAAAGATCAGATCAAAGACATCTCAGGAAATGGAATTGCAGTGTTACATAGATTGATATTGCACTAATGTGACAGGGCACTTAAAGCTAATGTGATCTGAGACATTTTTATTTAAAGTGGAACAAACCATTTCAGTAAATCTGCTGGGCTGGAGATACAAACTAAAACCGGACAGTCTTCTGCCGCAAGAGTTAATCCTCTCAGGTGCCAGGCCAAAACAAACCAAACCTCTGGAGCACTTATCTTGGGTAAATCTGCTTTTTTAAGTCTGTTTGCAAAAGAAACCAGTGGGCTTATGGCTGGCGGTGCGTATGTCCCATAATGAACCCGCAGCCTCCTCCTTATCTCTGCTACACCTTTGACACAGCTGCACCTGTAGAACCAGAGCCTTCCTGTTTGATTTGGAGCAGAGCAAGCTTCCTTTGGGGCTCCTCCTCACACTCTTCCTCTGAGGGCCCTGATGGTGGGTAACATCATCTGGCCAAAGCCAGAGCTGCTGAATCAGCAGTATCCACGGCTATCTGTCCGTGTGTGAATGTGTGTTTGATTGTACTGCAGTGTACCATGGAAGTACAGTCAGTGTTGGCTCCTTCATATTTTAAGCAACTCAAGAAGGCTGGGCGATATTGTGATCTCATTCCTGTGATGAAATTTTGATAAAATTGCCACATTTTATTTCACAAATATTCTCTTGAGTACAGCTCTATGCTTGAATGAGGACACTTTTCTCACCCACATCCCCTATTGATGCTTTGCAGCTGATGTCATTAACATTTCCTGGGGGTGTGATGCTAACTGTAGGCTCTGCTCTGTCTGAGGCTTTATTAGACTTTAATCTGTGCTCTGTTTTTACACAATCTAACTAGAAAAAAAATGATTTAGCTGAAACCACAACAACAGGTGAGCAAATTTGTGCTGTAAAGTTTCTCACACATAAAATTACAGGCACATCTAACTGGCATTAGCTAACAGTTTGTCAGTTACTCACACTCACCATTTTGTTGAAAATCAAACACAAAAATTGATTTAACAAACACATTTTCAGGAGCCTGTGAGCAATATGAGTGCTTAATTTGAGTTTTCAGACAACCTTAAAGCTTTGGGTTTGCTAATGTGTGCATTGTGTCACCATTCACGGTAACTCCTAAACTTTCCACAGTTAGAGATACATGAGATACCCCCAGCAACCTCTGCAATGTTGTGAAAGATGGCCTGTTGAAGAAAATCGTGATTTTAATTTTATGGCATATTGCCCACCCCTACTGTCCCTACATAAAGCCTGCTCCACATGAACAATAAAGCTGTACATGTGATTTCTCCATTGCCTTGAGAGAACTTCAAATGAGGCCACACAAACTGGGACACTTTTATTTAGGATGGTGCAGCTCTTGAAATTCCTGGGTCAGAGGAAACAAGACTCAAATTAATAACCAAGGAGCAAAATCATTCATAGCCAGAAGTTAAGGGGCCTATATTACGCTATTTTCTATTCTGTTATAATGTTGTTCCCTAATCAGAAACATACCTGGAGTTGTGTTTTGTTTCATTCACACATTAACACACAAACTCTGCATATTTACGCATTTCTTAGTTCTTCTCTCAAACTGAAAACACTTTGTTCCACTTGTGATGGCATATGTTCCACTGTGTTTCTAAATCTTATACACTTTCACTAGAATAATTTTGATGATTTCAGCCCAAACTTTACTGAACTAAAGGTAAAAGGTAGCTGTCAACTTAAAAACTACCACTTCATAACATCACATGGTAGAACAGTGCATTTGAGCCTTGGAGATGTAGACAAACTAATAATAAAGGATTACTTTTGTAATGAAACAAAACACCACTCCGGGCAGGTTTTTGATGAGGTAGCAACATTACAGCATGGCTTAAAGCTCACAACAAAGTATACTATTTAACCTACAATCCTTACAGTGTAATAATACAACAAAAGTCCTTGGTTGTTCTTTGGCCAACTTCTATCAGCAGTGAACATTTGTTAGAGCAGGACATCCACAACAGTAACACATACAAAGCCTGGAAAATATCTGCTGCTGGTGAAACGTTGCCGCAACAGTTTAAACTCAATCAGGCGTCTGTTTTCACACAGAGACCGAGGGGCAGCTGACGGGCCTTTTATCACGACCAGAACTCTAATGAAACATGACACCGCCACAGAGCTGCAGACTGTATTGTGGCTGCCCAACGCTTTCATGGGGCAGGTGCATAAACCAGGACATGTTAAAAATACTTTTGTTCTACCTCAAGACTATGGGGGTCTTAGAGGGTATAAACTAATATTGTAAGACTGGAAGTAATAACAATCTGTAACATGACAAAGTGACAAATACTCTGTAAAAAGTCTGCATAACGGTATACAACAGGACATATAACACTTATATCACAAAATAACTTTGTGTAAAATGTAATAAATAAAATAAATCCTATACATTCTAGAGATGAACTGATCCAGATTTTTCTGTTTAGATACAGATATCAATACTTTGGCTCTAAGTATCTGCTGATACTTAATAACAACCGATACCAGAGCAGAGACCGAAAACTTTACTATATGCTGTTGTGAAGGAAATAAACAACGATCCTTTTAATTATTAAAATAACCACAGAACAGCTTTGTAAAAAGTGTAATCTTATGACATGTTTTGAACTAACATTGTCCAGTAAATCATCTTATTAAACCAATTTACAGACCAAAATAGGATATCAATATCGACTGAGCCAACTGACTGATCCATCAACATTTTCAATATTGACGCCGATATCTAACAAGAGTATTGGTTTGATGCATCCCTAATATATTGTATATCAATGTCTGAAAAAACAGTTCTAGCTAGGACCAATGAGATAACACAATTTTTCTATATCAAAATGTTGTCTTAACAATGTGTAGCTCAGTTTGCGTTACTCTAGTTGTGCCTCTAGCTCTTTATGGAGGGCTTTGATGGGGCCGTTAAGAGCCCTCTTGCAGTAATGTGGAAAATGAAGTCGAGCTAACTGGCATGTTTGAAAGCAGCAGAAAATGATGCCTTTTCCTCTGTAGTTTGTTGAATCTGAAGAGGCAGCCTGTGTCAGCATGTTTAACAGTACAGTGTCTAACAGCTACATTTAGGCCGGTGTAATCTTTGTTAACACGTTATCAGGTTTACTGCCTTTACATGTGTGTATGTGTCCTCATAAAAGGTTAGATAATGTCTCTGAGGATTTATAGACATCTGTTCAGTGAAAATGCCAAAGCTTGTAATACCAGTTCAGACAAATCCACCTAAGCCAGGTCTAACCATTGTAATTTTAATACAATTTCCGATATTTATATTGTGGATATTTTACACAGGTTCGCTTTCTTCTAATGCCAAAAAGTATTAAAGTTTTTCACTACATTATAAGGTTTGCGCTTTGATTTTTCATTTTCTGCACTGCTTCTACCTTCATCTTACGTCAAAGGACAGACTAAAATAATCGTGCACATTCCTGAAATATCCAGACAACCTGCTCGTGCCGGGGCGTGTCGAGAGCCAGCGATGTAGAGATCGAGGCTTAAAGCAGCAGATATGAACAAATCAATGATAAAATGATCACACAAATTCACAGGTATCTGACAGTGTGTGGGAGAAGCAAAGTTTGATATGCAGCGATAAACTCTTACCTTCTTTTTGCTACAGTAGATCTGCCATTTCTTCTCTGCGGGCAGTGCAAACATGGCCTCTCTGTGCTTCTCCGTCAGGTCGAGCTCATCCTAGAAAATAAATATAATGTTAAAACAGTAACAAGTACGTACATTTCTACAACATCAGACTTCTAGAATACTGAATCAGTCAAGTGAATCTATGATGGAGCAATGGTATCATTTTAGTTTATGTACGCCTACAATTTTCTTGACATTGGTGTTGAAGTATTTTTTTTTTGCTATTGGGTTCTCATGGATTTATTTTATAGTGTTTTATTTAAGTTGTTTTGTGAAGTTGCTGATTTTTGTTGCTGGTTAACCCTGAAAAAATATTCCGATTTTTTTATCAACATCTTGTCTTTATGAAAAGGTTAATCTGTGCATAACAATTATGCCTCATGCTCCTTGTACCACTGTTTCAGTATTATTCCTGAGGAGTCCTGGCATTCTCATCTTGAATATGTCTGTGCCATCAGATAATAAAAAAATTATTGATATTTGGTTATTCACAATTTTCAGGTAGTCAGCTGACCTCATTCTTTGAACACATAACAGGCTGAACCTGCAGTCATTATCCAAGAGGGGCCTTAAATACTTACTTGCTTAGTTAAATCCAGGTGGTGACTTTTTTGGCTAGGCAGTACAACTTTACCAGTCCTGGGGCAAAGTACAGTATCTGGACTATCTCTGTTATAAATCAAGACTATATTTATGCCAGAGTTTTAAAAATGGCAAATCATCAACTCCTCTCATTGTAAATCTGCTCAAATGTCTTTGGCTGATTTAACAGTGAATAATGGCCCAGAGAAAAAGGCGTGGTCTATTTCCTCAACATGAGGTAACAACAAACATCTGGAACAAACATGCGTCACGACCGAAAAACAGACTCAGGGGAAGGAGCAGCTGGATCAGTCCTGGAACTCTTTAGTACCAGTGAGGGCCAATAATTAAGGAATGGTTCATAAGGTTTTGAAGACACTAGATATTACTTTAAATGTGCATTATGTAACTTTTTGGTTGGGGGTCTGTAACCTGCTTGCTTCCATGGATGTCATTGCTCTGCCAAGACATTAAATTACTTACATTTATTCAATTATAGGTGGTTTTATAGCTCAAAAATATCTAGAAAAACAGGCATTCTGACTGTGAGTAGGGTTGCCTCTCCACAGATCTGACCTGTAACTTGGTCTGGTTGGGTCTCCATGAAGATAGAAAATGAAAAGTTTTACTGTAATGCCACATTGTGAAACATTCCAGACCAAAGAATAACATATCCATGGAGAAAAGGATTTGACGGTCCCTTCACCAGAAACACAATGCACCTTTAAAGATTTGTCTACTGTTTAAGCTTGAGAATATACTTGTAGTACATTGATATTAATTAAGAGCTCTCATCACTAGTAACCTGCAGATGGATGCTTAGAGGGCTTCTAAAACTTCTTAACAATATTAATTCATGCTGCAATAGAAAGCTTATCCTCATTATTCAGACCCAACTCATGTTACACACAATACAATCTTTGAGCTAAAAAGTAATATTTATACAAACAGACTCCCAACGATAATAATAATAATGCACTTCCAACATTGTAATTGTGTTGTAATATTGAGCACTCCATGACTAAACCAAAGTGGGAAGATTCCACAGAACAATATTTACCACCCATGCACAAATTCCTGGTATTGCATGGCCTAATGTAAAAAAGATCTTCTTCCTAAGTTGACTTGTTGGTTTCTGGAAAGTCTTTCGAAAGTTCAAAGGTCGAGTTTAACTGGTTGTAAGAGAGCAGATGTCCACAACTTGTTCCACAGCGTCTTGTTTCCGTTTTGCACGGACAGGAGCTGTTCCACTACTACGCAAAAGTAAAAGCACGTGGCCATTTTTACTTGGTAAACAGAGCAACTGAAAGGCCCCTTGTCGTTGTACTCAACTTACTCACTCAATTATGTCTTCATAAAGAACAGGAGACAAAAACAAGCAATTAGCAGATGGTTAGGGCCAAGACACAAGGGGTCCTTCAGTGTGCTCTATTGAAGTGAAAAAATGTCATGGTTAGATTACTGTGGTAACCAAAGGAAAGAGGAGGGGGACAGGAGCAGAGGAGAGCGGGGCAAATAAGATGTGACAGACACAGAGAGAATAGCTGCCCTGGCCTTTAGCTCCAGGAGTGCTCACTGTGGAGGGAGAGTCTATTCAGAGACTGGACTGTTACAGTAAACTGCTACTAGAATGTCCAGTGTTTGAGCTGTTTAAGGACTACATAAGTGTTGAATGGACTGTTATTTACTGGGGGTTAAGTAATCATGTGATCAGTGAGTCAGCCAGAACAGTTATTTGATTTAGTTAAAATCATTAAACTGTTATATTTTCAGAAATAATACTCAAAAAAGACAAAAAAAAAATCCTGGTTGAACCTGGATTTCAGAGATTAGTTCAAGTATAAACAGTGTTTGCTCCCTCAGATTGGTCACAGTAGTTACATCTTACCACCAGCTCGGAGAACATGCCATCCAGCTCATCGTAGCCGGGCATGGGCAGAGCGGGCTCCATAGCCTGCAAGGCGAAGTCCTCCCTCAGCCTGTAGGTGATCTCTGGATGGTCACTGCTGCTGTTGAAGCAGCAGAAGATGAAGGAGAGACCCCCACGGCTCCCGCCACCTCCTCTTTTGCGGGGTGCCATGGCTCAGGCGAGATGCTCCGCTCTGCTCCTGGGCCTCTGCAGCTCGCCGTGTCAGAGAGATCTGTAAGAGACACAAACATGAGTGGCTCAGGACATTGGGGTGAAAATGTTACAGCAACAGTTTTCAAGGCTCAGAATAAACCTTTAGTCTGAAAAAGGATAATGGCAGAGTCATAATATTTGAAGACAAAGTACAATAGGCTCTATTACTGCGGGGGAGATCTGAAAGATTTAATCATGTCCTTTATACAATAGGGCTCTGTGCGAGAGTGCGAGCAGAAATGGAAACTATCATTTTCAAGATTGGTGTATTACGCCCCTTTCATGTGCCCTTCCTCTTCACATCGGGCTGTCCTAATGAGGGATAGTGTGGGTGGCGATTACAATGAAAAGAGTGGGAGGGGACCATAATAAACTACATGTCAGTGAGAGTCTCAAACAACTGCAAGTGAGCTCAAACTATGGTCACAAATTCTGTCTGGATTAAACTGCACCTCAATCAGGTATTTGACAAATGTGCAGAATCCTCCCCAGTGCTGCCTCCAGCTGATATAAATACATCACACATATCAGTTGTCAAATCACCAGCATCGTAGAGCACGGCTGCCCAGTGCAACTGCAGTTAAGTACAGAGATGGACATGAGAGTTAAGAGAATATTTACCCTTTCAACAACTCAACATTATCTGGCAGTGCAGATGCAATACTGTTGTAATACAGGCCTAAAAAATCATTTTAAATCAACTTACTTGGCCAATTAGATGAAGCAGCTTAGTTATTAAGTTCTAGAAACTCCACCTCAAAAATTGACATAACATGTGGTATAGAAGTCCTAGAAACAGGAACTCTCTTGCATAACACGTGAATCCAAATTGAATAAGTGGAAGCAGAGCGTCACCTGCATTCACCAGCCCTGACAAAGATCAGCCCTTGTTGACCACAGCGCATCACGACACTTCACTATCAGATGTGAGCATTAAAGAAAGGCAGAGAAAAGTACTTTGTCTTGGTGACCGGAGACTGCCCACTACACTCCAGTGTTCTGATGACCTCTCCCAGACTTCCTCCAAGTCAGAGGCACTGAAGTTTCACTGTGGATCATTCAGCTTCAGTCGACCAAGGACACAACTTGAGAGCAGACAGTTTTGTGGGTTATGAAAAAATAGACAGAAACCGTCACTATCTTAATTTAGGTTTGGTTTTCCTGTCTGGTAGAAAGCAATTTTGGAGACACCAAAATATTCTATTATTATTTCACTTGAACATGTTTCTGGTAGTTTCTAAGACAACCAAACACATCGCAGTCCTTCTCCTTCTCATACAACCCATAGTCTTTGCTCTATAAATGTATCCTTCACTAAACAGCTTAAGCAAGTTTGTTTTCAGTTTACATTACTGGATAGAAACTTGCCGCTAGCATCTATCATACTCACATACACACACGCACACACACTGATGCTTATTTATTCAAGCTTGTGTCTCTTCTGAGGACAACTGGGCCCATTGTTAAACATGACCAAAGGGAGACATTTATTATGACCGGACCATGTATATCAAACACAGTGAAAGTGTGTAGCAGTGATCCATCTCTTCCACCAGGCGCCTGAGGTCAAACGGTCGCCCCCTCTTATTTCTTTCTCTCTTTCCCTCTATAACACGGTGGTTTGTAGTGTATTTATTTTGACACATCCTCGTCTTTTCCAAACAGACTACCAGGCCTCTACAGCAGCTGTGCAGCTTCACCCACTCTCTCTATTCCAGCATTAAGTGAAAGCTTTTGAAGAACTCTGTGACCATATTAGTCCAGTGAGTGGCTGCTTTTTCCATTGACTATTTTACTAGAGCTACAGTGTTGTAAACATTGTGTAAATCAAGACGAGGAGCGGGTTTCTTTCAGTCGCAGCTCTGTCATTGTCGAAGGAAAAAGACAAAGCTCATGGGCTGTACTATGTTGCTGAAGAATGTGGCATGCAATTGTTATGAGTAGTATTGCAATTAGAGGATTCACAGAGTTAGCTCAATTGAATTTAAGATGAATATGAGAATAGAGAATATCCGTATCTACCAAGTCAAGCTAGCAGTCCCATATAATAGTATAACACATACCACAGACCCATCTGTCAGTTAACTATGATGTGAAAATAAAAGGACTGAGTTTAAAATTAGAAAACCAACAAGGATTGAAGCATTATCACCTTTTATTCCACATTTTTAGATTTATGTATTAGGCTCCCCATTAGCTGTACCCGGGTCTTCCTGGGGTCTTGTACAGATTAAAAAAAAAAAAAAGAGAGACAATTGTATTTGTAACTAAATTCTGATCATTTCTAAAACTGTAGATATTGTGTTTAATAAAAAGTATGTGCCATAATTCTGTCATACATTGTTGGTTGTGATTAATTGTTAAGCGGAGCGCAGTGGCATTAGCCTCGGAGGTCGTCTGTCAAGCGGTCAAGGCCTGTCAGGACAAGAGGACATTCCTGTCATTTCCAGGTGAGCTGTGGCCCCTGGACCCCCCTGTATCGCCCCACCTGCTCCTCCATTCACACAAACCACTCCCCTCTGTCCAAACAAAAATGTTTACCAAATAATCAGTGACTCATAACGGGACCAGGACAATGATGTATCCCTGTGTTGATGCATGAACCTGACTTTTGGCCCCTAGTGGAGAAACATGTGCAATACAAGAGACACATTCTTTTGTCCAGCTTGAGCCTGTCACATCCCAAAGTCAAACAAACACTTTGCTCTTTGTCTCCTCACAATTGTATCCCCACATTGCCTTGTTTTCTTGACCACGAGGTTCGAATAGTGCCCTGGCCCGAGTCCTGGCAGTAAAAAGACCGCAGTGTTCGGGAAATGGGAGTCTATCATGGTGCCTACTGAAGACCTCTCCACAAAACCAGTTCTGTCGACTGGACAGAAAGCAGAAGGGTGCAAAAGTGTTACATGTGTTATAATATAAACAAGGATACTGTTCATGGTATGGGAACATGCAAAGATGGATGTCTTTTAGGCGGGCTAGTCCCGTTTTTATTACTGGTTTTAGCTTTACACAGAGCAAACTAATGATGACGAACGTGACAGTAAATTGTATTTTTTTAACACTTCACAGGTTTTATTGTTAAATGATTGCCATTACAATGAAGTACAGGTGTATTGCTTTGAACAATGGCAGTAGACTAGACTTGGGGCTAACACTAATAGTTTAGAGGTGTGTTATGGAGCAGAGCTGGGCCCTGGACAGAACATAGTGGACAGTGGAGCATTAGAAACAGATGTGAGAAAGAACAGCAGCTGCAGCTTCTCAGTCCTTTCATTTGAATGTTTCTGATACAGCCCACAGACTAATGCAGTTGCCTCCTCATTCACTCAAATAACGAGACACCACTGTACAATATACAGTAAGTAAATGCCTTTTGTTATTAACAGTCAAACAGTCACAGAGCATTTGGAGCTGAAGGTTTAGTAGTCTCACCTTCATTTATTTCAAAATGTGCTCCATGACTCCTGCAATTATGACCTTCACAAAGAATGCAACAAAAGTGGGTTTTCAGTGACCATGACCTGAATCACAGATACAAATAGTTTTAAGTAAAAGACACACATTTCTATTGAGGCCATATTAAGTAAAGTAGTGCTCCAAACTGGTGGAGAGCTCCAGCTGTGCACTGGTTGTACGGGAGCATTTGGCAAACATAAGTTTAATCTTCTTTTCTGATTTAGGATTTAGGATGGATCAGACTTGTGACTTGATGCCCGCCTCCCCCTAACATTGCTGTAGTCTTGTATATAACATATAGTGGTGGTTTACACTGGTAACTCTGAGTGTGGGTGAATGTGGAGTATGTGACATTACTGTGGCTGTAGGAGAGTACTGTGCCCTGGGCTGCTCTCTGCACAAGAGGCTTATGGAAACCCTGGTGCACTTGGTCATTTATTTTGGATCAATTTGGACAGCTGCAAATAAAGGGCTCAGAATCCCGCGGTGAAGGCCAGCGGTCGTCCTTTCAACAGCTGAAAATCTATCAGCGCCTCAGATTTGGACAAAACACTGGCCCAACCTGCAAAAACTGGTCTGAGTGGAGAAAACAACAATATTTTAATTGGAATTCTGACAAAAATTAATATCTTTTTGGATTATCACAAAAATGTTAATCTGATTATTTTTGCAATCCAAACAAAAGTTCTAAAAAGTGCCTGTAAACATCATGGCTGAGCTTCAAGTATTCTGTGAATAGACAGTAATATTATATTAAATTAGCATAGATTCAAAAGCAACAATGTCTTTATATTGGTATATCGCCCATCTTTACTCAACACAAATTAATACAATAAAAGATGTAATTTTTCAGTAACCATAAGGTACACAGCGGTAGCTCGACCACATGGCAGGAGGAGATTCATAAAATTTGCCATAGTAAGTGATAATTAAACAGTGCTATATTGACTGCCCACTTTACACATAAATCATGATTATTGACTCATTGTTTACTCTTTACAGACAGCAGGCGCACCATGTGGGGCTGAATGGAGCTGCTCAGCTGGACACCACACACTCCGCTCCCTCTGATCAGTTAATGGCACACAGTCCATAATAATGACCAGGGCACAGACGGAAAAGGCCTTGGTAAAACAGCTGACGGAGAAGTTAAGATGAGACAAAATCAATCTCTTTTGACAAACAGGAAGTATGCCTAAACCATCGTAAGTCTCAAAGTGGTAGATCCGCTCTGCCCTGATACTTGTGTAGGGTAGGGCTGTCACGATAACAAACTGAGAAATATTGTGATTAATGAGAATATTTTAAATGCCACTGACACAAAGCAGGATAATCCCAATAAAGATAATTTTAAATAGACAGTATCATTTAAAAAAAATAAAAAATCATGAGCTACAAACAATAAAGGACAGAGTGAAGTGATAATTAGCTATAGAAGTTATATTTATTCTACTTTCAGGTCAAATTGTAGCCTTATTACATAAAAATAGCAACAGTCTCAAATATTGCAAAGAAACTGTACACATGATATTATCAATATTGATACCCAAAATGTATTGTTCCAAATTTCATATACTGAAGAATAAGTGGATATAGTAATTATTGTTACAGGCCTAGTGTAGGGATAAGTTACATTTGTGTGTGCTGAGAAACGACAAAGCAACTGCCTCAGGAGCGATGCTGTCACACGGCCTAGGGACTAGTGATCAACTGGTTCATGTTACAGGATTAACATGAGAGGCTGAGAAAGGAGAGAGAGAAAGAGACGGAGAGATGGAGGGAAGAAGCAGGACAACAGCAGAGGTACAATGGAAGTATTTCTTCCTTTGACCCGGACAGTTAACACTCAGGCGCTGCTGGTCGGTCAGGTTCAGACCTTTGAAGTCTGATCACTGAACTCTGTGACTCAGGGGCAAAGGACACTTGTTTGGTTAATACAAAAAAAGCCACATTGTGAATATTGTAGTGAGGGAATAAGGGAATAGACATTAGATTGCATTTTTTAAAATCTATAGCACATTAATATGAGAAAGTGGATTGTAAGGTAGCCAGAAAAGATAAATTTAAGATACATTTTTTAACCACATAAATGGTATTAAGTATTAGGCCAATGCCACAGTAATTACTATATTATTTAATATATGTAAGCTGGAACAATATATTTTGAAGCTCAGTATTTATCGTGGTTACATTTTCTTCACAAAAGTGGGGAGATTCTTGTAATTTTTGTTGAAATAAGATATGAAATAAGATTTGAGCTATAGGGGGTTGAATGAGTCAATTCTATCGTCATCTACTGCTTCAATGTATTATCATGACAAGCCTATTAAATATGTCAAGCTTTTACCCCAGAATCAAATTAAGAGTTTAAAATTCTTGTACCACGACAACATTAATCACAATTGAATCGCATTGCTATTTTAATGGGTACATCAGCAAATCGCAAAAGCTTCAATTAGTACCATAACTTCCTCCACAAACAACTAAATACATTGTCTTGCTTTGTATAAAAACAGCCAGCCCTGTAATTTGGATCTGCTGAACGTAAACTATGAACAGAATCCTATTGTTAAAACAGAAATCATATGTAAACACAGTCACAATGCTTGTCAGAAAAAAAAACAAAAAACGTTCAGCCCTAATGCAGGAGTTGTTTTTGTGTAATGCTTTCCTTGCCCAGATTGATTGTAATACGAGATAGTGCCTGGAATACATGTAGCCCTGATAAAAATATTACTGACACGCATCTCACTGGTGAAGAAAACAGGCTGCACAAAACTAATCTAATAGCTTCCACATCCTTCTTCATTACTTCTCTCTTCACACGGTTCATCTGAAGACTTTATCTGCAGTGGTCCCCTGTGATGACGGTGATTAGTGAGGAGCACTGACCACATCTGTTTGCTGTGGGTGAGTCAGTAATCGTGTTTAACCATTGCCACATCCAGACGCACAGGCCGAGCGGGTACAGAGGAGCAGACTGTGACCGTCACAACACAATAAGGACCAGTGATAAGAGCTGATCCAATCACCAAAGCAGCAACAAGATAATGAAGTCCTCCTGTCATAGAGGCTGCATCAGGGGTTCTTCTTCTTTAGCTGTGGGATTGGGATGAAAGATGGGACATGAGCTTGGCCAACCACAAGTCAATGTAAATTAAAAGAGCTGATTTTATGAAAAGGTCTTCACAGTGTGTTATACATTCACTTCATATTGTTGTGGTGGTAGTAAGTTACTATTGTAGCCAAAGCTGCCCTAAGTTAGACTGACAGCAAGGCAGCCGATCAGCACCATCGGCCCCTCAGACCACCAAAACTCACACCACATTCATACTAGGTAATATGGGTGATGTGTCTTGCCTAAGGACACAATGACAGTATCGTTAAAGCCACTACAGCCCCATTGTAGTACCATGGCCATCTCAACAGTCTCCCATCCAAATACTAACTAGTATGAATGTAACGATATCCAAATCTCACGGTACGATGTTATCACGATATGCATCTCACGGTACAATTTTTATTGCGATATTTTGGAGAGGCTGATATAATTGTAGATGGGACACTTTTTGCTTTTAAAGTACCTTAACAAGATTTTGGTGTGAATTATTTCTGTCATAATCCCAAGAATTCAAGTAAAAAACATATTTCTTCATGTTGTTTGTACTGAAATCAATCATGGGATATGTAGTTCCCTGAGTTTATAAACAGTTGCTACTATAAACCGATGCATTTAAGCAAAGGAACTTGTAATTCGATATATTGTGACAGCCCACAATATTATTGTGAGACTTATGACGATACGATATTACGATATTTCGGTTATTCTTAAATCCCTACTAACTAGGGCCAAACTTGCTTAACTACTCAGATTGGATGACAAGTTTCTATCCATTTGAAGTCCCAGTTCCAGTCCCTGTTCCCATTTAAGTTGTTAAGCCTTTTTTCTGGTTTTACCCTTTGTTTAGCTGGGAATTAGACCTTTTTGCTGCTTCAATCAAACTGTAATTTTAGCTTATTAAATACCACTTTACAGTATCTTGGTCAGAACTTGGTGTGAACTGGACTACATTAACTTCTAACAGATGATTACTATTTTTAACAAATTAAACACCATCACTCAATGGCACTCCCTTTTCACTTTGGTCCATTTGAATAATCGCAGAAGGACCAAAGAGCGTACGTTTGGGAATGGGGAGTGAAACATCTGAAATGTGGGGAGGACAAAGATGAAACGCCAGGTTAAAAAGCAGCTCGAGCACACACAGCCTGGTCTGACTCGTTCTCCAACCCCCCCACTCCCCCTCTCTCCTCTCTCTTTTCTCTCTCTCCCTCTTTCTTTCCCCCTTTCTCTCTCTCTCTTTCTCCGTATTAGCATTCTTCCTCAGGTCAGGCCATTTGAGTGAAGGTTAGACTTGGGGTAAAGTCGGAAACCACCAAACACACAGTAATCCTCACTGGACCATGGTTTAGTTTAATGGTCAGGGCTAGTGAGCTGGCCACTGTCCAAAACTGTAAAAATAAACCAAAGTAAACACGGGACATGAGGGCTGTACATTTAAATCATCTGATGTGGTTTAGTGTACCTTTAGATAGTGAATTACAAGCCTACATTGATTATACATACACTCTGGAAATGCGGCTTTGAAATTATCCAAGTTCTGATATGAGGGAGTGACTGCAAGCGGTTGGCTAGTGTCCTAGTATTTGAAAGCATTGTGCAGACGATGACAAGCAGAATAGCAACTCAAGAAATGTCAAATAAAAAAAACAACGTATTGCACAGTGAGAAATTGTAAAATCCATGTTTCCAACTGGAGAAAATTAAAAGCGCATTTTGAGGGAGTGTTGAGGGGTCTGTTAATGCTTGTCCCCATGAAGACATTATTGCTTTGTCTGGAATGTTTCACAGTATGGCATTAAACCTTTCTATCTTCATGGAGACCAAACCAGAACAAGTTACAAGTCAGATCTGTGGAGAAGCAACTCTGCTCAGTCAGAATGCCTGTTTTGAAGGTAATTTTTGAGCAGAAAAAACACCTGTAATTTAATAAATGTAAGGAAGAGCTGTTTAATGTCATACTGTGGAACATTCATAGCAACAAGCAGATTACGGACCCCCAACCAAAAAGTTACATAGTGCAAAATTCAGATATTATATAAACTAGTACCAGATTACACCACAGAAAACATCATATCTGGAGGAGCACTGTTGTAAGCAATGTTCTTCCCAAAACAGACGCTTGAGAGACAAATATAGACATGCAGGCATCTGTGCCCACAACACAATGTGAGATCCATTATGCACCATTTAAATAGTGTACACTCAGCAAAACAATCAATAACCCAATATGTCAGTGCAGCGGTAACTCACTGTCACTAAACACACATCTTCAGTTGGTCAATGGACGACTGATAATGTATTTAGCCATTAGAATAAGCAGTAAATTAAAATTCACCGCTGCAAAAGTGCTGTAGCGCAGACTTTGAACTACACACCTCATAAAACACAGCATCATAAGAGTGGCAGTAAATATTATTGTATCTCATCAGAGCGGGCTCCATAGTGGACTCAAGTTTCTCATAAAACATGGGTCCATAGCTCGTCAATAACGTGCGTGGACAGCAGTGTAATCTCCACGCTTTAAAAATCCTGCTTCCTGCTCAGTTGCCATGGCGACCGGAGTGATGGGTACAGCGAGCAGGGCGGGTGGGTGTTTTAATGTACGCCTGTCTGCCCATTACACCGGCTATAATCTGCAATGGGGGAACTGGATTGAGTGTCAGTGGACAAAATCAAAAGGGGATTATACAAGTATGTAGGACCGAATGTGGCTTCGTGTGTGAGGACGGCGCTGTGAAATCAAGACATTAATGCAGCGTGCGGAAATACTGTGGCGTGGCGTGTAGTAGAGGAGGTATAGATCGAGTGGATATTTGAGAACGATGACAGGAAATGGGGCGACTGCATTGTGTTGAAGGTGACTTTCGTTTTCATTGACCTGATTTGGAGCACCCCGCCCCACTACGGAAAAAAGAAGTGTGCTCCTCTCCCTCTTTCTCCTTCTCTCCCTCTCTCTCTCACTCACTTGACACTGATAATGCTCCCACACCACACCGCAGAGCAGAACTGTGGGAGGTAGCAGGGGCGCATTTTTGTAGCGCAAGATCACCCAAATAACACAGCAACCTTGTCATTACAGGGGGCATTTCCCTCAGCCTTCAGGGCCCGGTGAGTCGGAGCACCCGTCAATAAGTAAGTCAGTCAGTCAGAAGCCCTTCCCCCCGGTTACTCTGGCAACAAGACACCTCCTAATTAGATAGACATGGCAGCATCACCTATCTATGGAGGAGCTCAGCATGTATCCTGGGAGTGATAAAGCTGCAGCAGAAGCCCTCACTCCCCTCATTTGGAGATAACACGGGACCATCTCCGCACCGGTCACATGTGTCCTTTGCACATTCCAGCTTGCAGATACAAACCACTCCCTAGCATGCATGAGATTAGACTTGGAGCATCTTACCCGGTCCAAGAGGGAGCATGCATTCCTGTATTATCCGTCCTCTCACTGCGACGTCAGGGTTTCTGCTCTGTCGGCAAAATGAGTAATGTCCCCTTTGGTTTGAAGCATTTCCAGAGTTAGGTGAGGTATTCCACGCAGGTCGGGAGCTGTCTAATAGGCACCTTGGATGACGACTCAGAGGAGGAGGAAAATCCCGGAGTTCAGTTGGGAAAAAAAAAAAGCTTCAGTATTGGATGTATCACCTCCTGCTCCCAGCGAGTGTCCGCAGACTGCTGTAGGGGCACAGGGACAGCACAGATGTTAGGAGTGCGTTTAGGCCCCACCCCTTTTCAACACTCCCTCGTCCTAATAGGAGGCAGCCCAGAGAGGCCACCGCCCAGTGCTCTGCCCCTCCCCCCTTCACTCACTCAGCCTGTACGATACTGGTTTAGGGTTTGTTTGGAGAGCTGTGAGAGGACAACAAAACAAAAAGGTGTGTGGGATTTCAGTGGGTCCAGAAAAAGTAGAAGAGCAAGTGAGCATACAATCACATCTGAGTCTATGTACTAAACTAAACACAAATAGTTTTGCTTAAGCCAGTAATCACAATTATTTGGCTTAAACAGCAATTACAATTATTTAAAAAAACTTGCAGGGAGTAAAGACCCAACATAGTTTATTAATATTGTTTTAGGACACTTCAGAACTATGCATGTAGATTAGACCAGTTCCAGCTTTTGACTGAAATGAGCGTCCATATCATAGTGAAGGTGTGTGTTAATTGCAATTTTGTTCACAACATTTTTATAATAGAATAGAGTAACGTTTAAATGAAGTTTGATTTACTGCAGAGCCCTTCATACAACCAGAGAGTTGTGCACAGAGTGCAAACAATTAGACTTAGGAAATACACAGGATTCAAACACAATCCTCAAAACAATCCCACTCACTCCCTTTTGATTTACAGTTGTGGTCAGTCACTTCAGACAATTACTGCATTATCCCCCACATGCACACACATTCATGGTGCATCCTCCTTAAACCAGAACATAAAATTAGAAGAAAACAGACTGACTTGTGACCTACAGAGAAGCTGAATCATCTCCGTGATATTGTCGAACATAATCTATAAAATAAAGACAGGTGTGTGCCCTTTGTTCACACAGACACGAGCTGCCCACATAGGTTTGACTCAGTCGGATGCAGGTGCTGACAGGTGCTGCTGACAGGTGTTACAAACCTGTCCATGTTTCCTGTTCAGAGGGTTTGACAATGATCGAGCTAAAGAACAACATCAGGCTTCTGTGGAGTCTGTGTCACCTGATTGTGCAGACATAGAGCAGAGGTAATGGCCCAAACAGCTTTACGCCTCAAGGAAGTCACAAATCAAAACACAAAAGATTTCCTTAACAACCCTGAGTAATTATGCCATCTCACCCATGCCTCAGGGGCCACAAATTAACTTATTTGTTTTACATAACAAGCTCTTGCCTTTATTGTTACATTATTAAAGGACCGTTTTAGAGGTAAAAAAGGTGGTCTATGATGTATTGAGGACTGCGTTGGTAATAAAAACCGACACGCAGAGGTGGAGAGAAGATATGTTTTGGAAATGTGCGTTTGAATAATACAATATAATAAAAATATTTTTAAAGCCTGTAAAAACAGTAGAGTAAAAATTCATCTCTCTAATAAGATATGTTATGTTTTTGCACTTCACTAACAAAATTTTACAATACATTGATTCTTTTGTGTAATACTCTATAGGCTGCATTTTAATACACTGTCTGAATATTGTGGTTGTATATTCAGTAATCCATCCCCGCTGTCCGTTTTCGTCCTTAGTCATATTAAGAGGTTCTAAAATACATCCATCCGTATAAAGGGGTGACAGATTTTCACATGCCCTGACAGTGGAATTGTGGGAAATCATTTGAGAGAGTCCAGGCCCCAGAGAGCACGAGGAGATAACACTGGACTGTGCGGTTCAGGAGCGACTCTGAAAAGAATGTCCTGCAGCTGGAATAACAGACAGGTCTGTTCCCATGGCAACGGGCTGCTGTTCGCTCCATGGACACTGACCCGGGAGCAGGTACTAGACCACACCTCATGCATGCAACGCTATGGGCAATAACAAAAGGACTACTCTGCTGACCAACATTGTTAAGAGTATTTATTTATGACATGCTACGGAATACATGGGACATTATCTGAAACAGACTTCAGATGACAGTTCAATGGGGAGCAAAAAGGCATGGAATCAGATTGGATACAGGCTCCAGATGACCCTGAAAAGTTCACCAGTGATTACAAGCTTTCAGACAGAGATTACACAGTTGTACATTGGTGGAATTTGGGGTTGTGTGTTGGACAAACTTTGACGTGACTGTTGTTTGTAAAGAAAAAGAGAGCCATACGAGGGCAGTGTTTTCAAAATCCCACTCTGCAGCGTACAACGGTGCTAATGAGAGATTGACAGTACATACTCGGTGCTGCAGAGGAATGTGTGAAGGGAACATTATATTACGTGCGTATCATGTGGTGGAGGCCCTCACTGTACATATGTTTTATCCTGGGTGGAGTCTTATAAATTCCAACCGTGCATGGGCCCTTCCCTGCCAGAAGACCCTCAGCATCACTAATTAAATGGCCCGATTAGAAAGGGTCCCGCTGCCAGTGCCACCCGCAGTGCCTTGTAATTACCCCCCGGAAAAGAGGGTGCATCCCAGAGGAGCCCACCGCCGACTTCTGTTTCCAATGATTCAATAAAGTGCAGTGTTTGGGGACAGTTATAATCAGAGAACAGCATAAGCGTGGTAGAGAGGCCAGAGGTTTTCCCATAAGCTACTCTGGTGCAGCAGCTCTGAGCAGAAAATGGCAGCTGCAGAGAGCGTGCTTGTTATGGATTGACAGAATTTGGGGGTTCAAAGGTTGCGTCTGAACTTGGTGATTGAGCAGATGTGGAAGAGGTCTTCGCCTTCACAGATCTTTAGTAGAGTTCACGGGATATAGCAGAGCACGACGTAATGAGCGGAGAAGAGGAAGTATGTACACAAACAAAAGAGGAGCAGTAATCCAACATAATCCAATCAGCACCGGTCTGCTCTGACACTGAAGACAGGCGCTTATTACCAACATGACAGTGAAACCTCCATCAGTTGCATGCTGCCAAAGACATGACTTGCTTTGTATGTTTTTATTTCTTAGTAACAGAGATCGACTCATATGGTTTCTTCATGGTTGATGCAGATTGTTTATAATCCTGAGCAACCAACGGCTGAGCAACCAACAACATTGTTGGGCTGATTTAGATGATTTTCACCAAATTATGTAATATAACTTTACTCAAAATTCACCCACAGCTTTTTTTTTTTTTTTTTTTTAAACCACCAACCTTCAAGAGAGCCAAGTAGTCGCATTTTGTTCACATTAGGTTTTATGTATATTCTTGGCCAAAACAAAATACTGGCCAGTGCTGGAGATTTAAAGCTACCTCTAAAATAAAAACACTGTAGTCATTATTCAATCATTCCAAACTCCAAGGTAAGCCACAGCTGCCCTGAGGTAGAATCTGGGCTGCCTATCTGTGCCACCAGCACCAACTGACCACCAATTACTGACGCACTCACCATATTTGTAGTAGGAGTTTCTTGCCTAAGAACAAAACAACAAACTTGGTCTGAAATCATCCTCCAACCTTCGGGTCAGGCAACAAATGCTTGCCCCCCTCTACCCACAGTGAACCTTTGCTCAGTCCTTCAGGAGAGTACTGGTTAAAAGCTGCTTCTCCTTAGTACCAGAACCAGAGGCCTGCTCCACATGACTGCAGATTATGCAGAATAATAAGAGTCACTGAACAGAAATGCAAAGGGGATGTTTTAGAGACGATGACAGCGGCTGTTGAACTGGATGGACCTGACAGCTCTGCCCTGTGGTGTCTCAGCTGTCAGCAGCACAAACACAGTAGTACAGAGAAATACAGAAATACTGGTTTGATACAAGCTGTATAATGAATGTGCTTAGGGATCAGAGTTTGTACAGGTGAAAGAACAAAGCCAAAGTAATGTCCAAATTATCCCATGTGGATCAATAAACTTTGTTCCAAGTGTATCTGAGGTGCAGAGGGTGTGGTCACTGGAGGTGTAACATTATCACTTATCACTGTTGGTGCAGCTGCTTCACACGGCAGATGGGGCTGTTGTGAGTCTTGTTTACCTCCAGAGCCCAGAGTGATGGCCTCAAACTCTGGCCCAGAAGAAAGGCCGTGTGCTGTCCCTGAGGAGAGGACAGAGCCTCACTGAGACTTCCCCTGCTCAGATAAGAGCTACACACAAGAACATTTAAACACACAAAAGATGCTCTTTAACCACAACAAATGTGATCAACTCTGCATGACTGGCATTAGCTGTGACAATCACAGCAATTTGTGTGGTGAAACCAACAGTTCACAAAGACAATCAGAAACAAAATCCATCTTCATTTAAAACACAAAATTGACTAAAATAAGGCAGGCCAATAAAACACCAGGCCAAAGTTTGGGTGCTCACAGAAAGCTGTTCCTGAAGGACAGCATCATTCAAGCTGATGGGAGAGATAACCAATAGCCACAACAGTTTTTGTTTTTGTGCTCTGCACAAAACGTGTCCGGACTTGAGTTTGTGGAAGGAGGGCTGAGTGGTGTGCGGGGTCCTGCGAACATGGACTTTGGGCTTCCAAACACATACACAGTAAGCACTGTTGGCCAGTTCACTGCAGAGTATTGTACACACATGTACAAAACATGTGACCCTGTTACTGTTATTGTGAATGTTAAATGCCGGATGAACTTCATCCTCTTGATAAACACTTCCTCTGAGTCTCTTGATGCACTGACAGAATCTTTAAGATTAATCCTCTTTGTGTGCTCTGGAAGACAATGCAAGATTCAGCAGTGAAACTCCTATATAATCCATAAGGATCAGGATCAGGACTCTGATGTCCTACATGTAGTACAACCCCCACTGGACCTGTATGATGTCCTAAATAAACACTGATGAGGGGAGATTAAAGTCAAAACATCACAAGTTGTTTTCACTTTGAAATAGCCAGACCCTGATAGAATCCTCATTTCCTGCACTGATGCTCTTTAGAAGGACATTACCAAAGAAAGACAAAAAAAGGCAGAGGGCCACACAGAGAAAAGACTCCTGAGCCTCACACAGCGCAGACAGGGACAGGCCCGGGCTGTGCTGCAGACATCCCCTCGTTTAGCAGCTCATCAGAGTACAATCACATCTACTTCACTAGTTTTAATGAGGCATTAGTCCTATTTAAGGTGTGTCATATACTGACACCATGAACCCTGGCCTAAACAGAAAAAACAGGATTATATCTAATCTAAGCAGATATTTGTCTGTTTTTTAATCAACTTCAGAATAAGAATGCCTACAAATAAAATATAGACTGAATTTACTGGACCAAAATGTTGCATCATGTAAAATAAACTCTCTGTTGTTCTGCATGACTATGACTATAGTGCCCTTTTAAAGAGCCTAGAACAGGCTCCTTACATGAAGTAGCCCACAGCCCTGTGTTCTCCAGAGTACAGATAGCATCAAGTTCAAATAATCCTAAAATATCTAGTGGTGGGTCACCCAGTTCTGCTGGTTCCTCTGAGGCCCATCAGCCTGACGCAGAAAGAGGCTTTTATTAGGACTAGAAGCTCATTTTCTCTTCATAAGCTTTACATTATATGTCATAGATCCCTGTTATTCACCCACAGCCTTAGAGCTGTCAGTTTAACAGACATTCATTTAAAATGTGCCTGAGCTTAGTGCTGGAGTTGGAAAAGGGGCAGTGACCTCTGACCTCAGAACAAAAGGGGGTCAAGAGTCTGTGGTGGGAGGGGATGTCTGCATCGGGGTGTTATTTGGTTTGGTTCAGTGTTTACCAAACTTACGTCGGCCTCATTAATAATGAGAGTACACTGCACATGCCCCGTCTTGTGATCCTTGTGGAGGAACAACACAGCCACACCAAACATAACATCATACAGAATTTTAGCCTCAGGAATTGTTTTTAAATGGCTACAAAATTAATTATGTAACATGTTGCCTTATTTAAGCTTAAGTATATATTTTTAATTTACACGAATGATGTTGAATTTTTAAAGAATTAAACTATTTTAAAAATGTGGGGCTGTTCAGGGTGTGTCCAACAATGGCAGTCTGAGCCCAGCTGCCCCAAACCGAGGACAAGTGCAAAGGCAGAGGGCGGCGGGGGGCAGGCAGGGGGCAGGGTGTGGCAGTGAGGGGTGCCATAGTGACGGAGCGAGCTTCAGCAGAGAAGAGATGCTAAATGAAGCCATTGTCTGGCCCAAGTGAAGCACAGTGCACAGAGAATGGCACATTCAAACAGTCACAGGCCTATTGTTACAGGGTCGGAGCACAGAGCCGTAGGTCCAGAGCTGATCCCACACCAGCCTCTGCACTTCAGAAGAGCAAAACATGAGGGACATGTTCAGTTTGTAGGCCACACACAATGACCACAGTGAACAGGGTTTGTATCACATGATGAGGACAGCCACAGACATATGCTGGACAACATAAAAGTATGTCAGATTAACATACACAAGCAGGTCATACCATAGACTTTACAAACAGATCACAGTGGCAGTACTGGGATGATAAGGAGTCACAGAGTTCATCTGTGCTGTTTGTGCCGTCATTCCTGGTTTGTTGAGCTAACACTGACTTGTTGTCAACACTTTGGAGGTGCATAGTTGGCATAAGGAGGACCCTGCATGTTACAGATTGCACCACATAACAAAGCTGGGGAATGAGTTCTTTAGACTTTCATAATATCTCCAAAAAAGACTAAATATTCATGTCAGTCTTGTTGTTCACAAATATCTGTAGGCTGTTTGGTTGATTGACTGCATGTGCACACAACACACTTGTAATTGTTTGCAGTGGGAGGTCATTAAAGACAGTAGCAGACACCTGCTTGTGTGTGTGTGTGTGTGTGTGTGTGTGTGTGTGTATGTGCGTGTGTGCACATTAATGCCAACACAACATAAAGGCTCCTGATGACATATGGGGGGCTCAGCTGTGTAAAGGGTCTTTAAATGAGATTTGTGTGAGTGAAAAATAATTAGACTAAAGCCTTTGTTGTTAGGTAGACACTTACTGTGTGAACATGAGGCCTAATGTGAGCCAGTGCAGGAGGCCGCTCTGAAACTGTACACGAGGTCAGTCAGGCTCCCCTCAGGTCTGTGGGGCCTGTGCCCATGGACACTACACTCAGCTCGGTGTGTGTGTATGTGTGTGTGCGTACACGTCTATGTGTGTATGGACTACAAAGTGAAACTGTGTTTGTTATAAACAGGCTATAAACAGTGAATGCCTTATCAGTCATCTATCAGGGCACAAGGAGCACTGGTCTGGGCACCAGCTGTAACAGACAAAATGAACAGCCATCATTATGATAAAACAAAAGAGTTAGCTGTTTTGTAACGATTGTAAAGGATGTGTTTGTTGAAGAAACAACCTATAATAAACCTACTCTACTGATAATCAAAATATAATCCAAATTATATATTTCTGTCATAAACTTCACAATTTCCCAAAGTGCCAGTGGTTGTACTGAATTAACTTCAAAGAAGAACCATAAGGAAATACTCATGTACAGTGTACTCAATGGAAACACGGTGTCAAATGTTGTGAGTGGTGAGGAGTGGTTTTGCGTCCGGTGAGTTCAGTCCTGTAATCACAGAGGGATGACATGAACCATCAACAAACAACTGGAGCCAACAGCACAACAGCAGCAGTGTCGCCGAGGGCTGCTCTGTGTTGATGAAACAAGCAGCAGATCACTTTACTGACAGGGACAATGCATCGCACACCTGCCACAGGGCCTGCCAAGGGCCTGGCCAAGGGCCTGGCCAAGGGTCTGCCGAGCCTGTAGCCTCAACACACAACAATCTCATTATCTACTTCAGACAAATATTAACCACAAACACTGACATTGGGGTAGTTACATCAAAGGTGCATTGTGTAACTTTTCTGGTGGAGGGTCCATCAAATACTTTTCTTCATGGAGATGTTATTGCTTTGTCTGAAATGTTTCACAGTATGGCATTAAACCTTTCTATCTACAAGTAGACCAAACCAGACCAAGTTGCAGTTCAAATCTGTGGAGAGGCGACCCCACTCACAGTCAGAATGCCAGTTTTTCTAGGTATTTTTAAGCTACATTACCACCTGTAGTTAGACAAAAACATTCCAACCAGTGCACTGACATATCCATAGAAACAAGCAGGTAACAGACCTCCAACCAAAAAGTGACATAGTGCACCTTTAAGAGATAATTTATTGTAAAAGACTTAAAGAACTAAATATTACAATACACATTTTTGTACGAGAATGATATTGTACTCAATTCCTCAAAATGGTATGGTCCCTATAGGAGCATTCCTAGATCAAAGTTACTCCCTCAAATAAATATTTTCTCCTGTGGATCAATAAAGTTTGTCTTAGTGTCTAAGCCGTAAAGAGCATTATTACCTGAATTACATCTTTCATATGCAGTCTCCACGCTAGAAATCCTTTTGTTATTCCTAATATCCCTGCATTTTGATGCATGATTATTTGTTACTATGCTTGCTTGCTATTTAAGACTTTTGAGCATGTGGGCTGTATTTGAATAACTGGACACACTTGTAACGGTTTTTCACAGGTCAGTATGAGATGGCTGCAGAGCTGAATGAGGGGCATATGTTTTGCAGACCGAGAAAGCCACACACACAAAGAGCCATAGCAGCAGCCCACTACATGCACCTACAGGCCCCTCAGTGATTTAGAGCATTTTAATTCTCCGGAATGCAAGTCCTTTTCTGATAAGACTCTGAGAACCACAGCATCAACAGGAAAGTAGTGCAGTAATCTCTGTGTATAATGCCCTCTGACCTCAACTATTACATCATGTTTTTCTAAAGTGAGTCATTCCACTTCTGGGGAACAGTACAGTAACACACTTGATTACTGAGTGACAACAGGTAGGCGATTGCATGTCTCAAAGCCTGCAGGCACGGCACCTTTATAAAGTATAATGTAACAGCGGAGGTGCTTCATGGCTGAGTATGACCTCCTTTCAACAAAAGTGATAAAGAGAAGTCTATGAAGAAGTTGGGCTACAATCTGTGCAATTACAAGACAAGGAAATAATGAAAACAATCACTCATTTAAAATCAGTGGCCTTGCAATTATCTGATAGCCTATGCCAACATTATTCAATAGAAAATAACAATAACACCACAATGACGGCATATTATTTATAATTATGGTGGTGACAAGCTAATAGGCGTGCTAGGAATAGTGATCAGGTAACTTCATTTTAGATCAAGCTTAAATATTTTTCACTGATGGACACTGGGAGACAGGAGTCACACAGGCGGTCATCTGTTTGATGCTTTCCATGATTACAGTCAGTCACATTGCTACTAAAAGAAATTGTGTATTTCTAAAACACGGGTGTGACTTCAATTGACTTTAACAAATGGGAGTCACGAGTGAAGAGGTCAGCACAGAGACAGCACTTGAAGGCTGATCAAACAGTTTGCAAAATACATGCAAATGTCACCCGACTCCAGTCTGCGCCCTGAGCGAGAGTAAACAGCGGAGGAGCAGCACGACCAACGAAATAAATGAAAAGTGACGGGAAAACGCACAGTAAAAAGAGCCACATCCACAACAACCGTGACGGCTGCAGAGCTGAGCACACACCGGGCACCGAGGTCAGCTCCACCTCATCAAACAAGAGCCGGACCCGGTGAGGCGATCCCCAGCGCGCGGCTTTGTTTAAACATCAGGAGAAAAGTTTAAGTCCAAAGATGAGCTTCTTACCTCAGTACGTCGGACATATTATTTGTGCCTTCTTGAAACCACAAACTCATTGGAGGAAGGTAAAGCAAAGGAAAAACACAGCCCGTAGACGCTGGAAGATGATTAAACCGACTGGTTGGCCCGGGGTGGCCGTGATGTCATCGGCTCACAAATGCAGTCAGTGCGCATGTGCAGTCCTGTCCCATTCCGAGGAATTATGGGCGTTGTAGTATTAAAAGAAATAACACAAGTAAGGTTTGAGTGAATCATCATGAATAATATAATATTATAATATCAGTAGAAGACCTTTGCCTAAACATACGTGTTTAAGTATTTGCATATGTTTGTAGGCAATTTACCAACAATTCTAATGCTTAACTTATGTTAGCATGCCACACTTGAACAAAATAATGATACCAAGTGTAATTTAAAAGGTAGTATAAAAAGTATAGACGAATGAAAGGATTGTATAGAGGTTGAGATCACTGACCAGTGCTCACACCGTGTTCCCAGGTCATTTGGCGCCCCCTTGTGGTGGAAAGTAAAATCAACTTTAAAACAGCTTTACTTAAAATTTTAAAATATTGATATTGACATCACTTATCAAAACAGTAAGACAAATATCCATCTGTACCAGACCATCTCTAATTTCTCTTCTTTCTCACTCCAATTAAAACATTATAATTATCAAAAAAATTGACATAAGTGTTAAAATCCAAGGAAAATAATATGGCATAAAAAGGGGGAAACAGATTCATGCCAGAGCTTGTTTTATTGTTCACCATTTACAGAATGTTGTGAGTACAGTACTTTTTACAGAAGCCCAGTTATCCATACGGCAAACAGACGTAACACATCCCTCACACTATGTACAGGTTCACGCTGCGACAAAGCTTAGGCCGCTCGGTATAGTACTCATTCACTCAAGGTTTACACACAAGTTGACTTGGACTCAAAGGTTCAGAATTATTATGATAAATTATGAATGTGTTTAGTGTTACAGAAGTAGTGTTAACCTGAACGAGGGGGCAGACAGATAACTAAAATAATTACAGGACATGTCCAAGATTGTCTGCAGCAAGCCCTACCCTTTCTGTCAATAGCAAACGCAAATGTTACAATCAGACTGTGCACTCTAGTTTGTGAGAGCGGTTTCTGTTTGAAGTAGAGATATAAATATGAGTGATCACTAGTTTTGTGGTGGAACAGTGTCGGCAGCACCATGTTGGTCCTGAGAGTGTTTCAAGTAGGAACTGCCAAAACCAAGTAAAATATATTGTATGTCAACTTTGTGAATGGAGAACTGGAATGAAACACCAAGGGGTTAAACAAAGGTCATTCAATAGTGAAGCGATAGTTGGTAATTACGACATTGAAATTCATGTGGAGATGTTGCTTTCGTGTTTCCCGATCAGGAAGTCAACCTTTAATATAAATTATTTTTCTGTCATAGTAGCTTTATAAACTGCAAACAAAACCATCTTTCTTTCTTTTTTCAATAGGTCCAATACTAACTAACCTTAAGACACTTTAAGAACAGGCTAATTCATTAAATATACACAGAATTTAATATATCTTATTTTTGGTAACACATTTTTTAAGATTTCTTTTGCCCATTTAAGGGTGATCAGATCTCCCAAAACAGAGGCCCACCTAACCTTGCTATTTTAGGACGCAAGAAATAAAAGTTTAACATAAAGGAAATCAAACTAAAAACAACTGTACAAAGCAGTAGTTAAACACTGATGACAAAAGTTTAGTATTGTTATTTTATAGACACCCTTTCAGCACATTCTAGTAATGTTAAGCATAGATTTCTCTGATATTAATGAAATGTTAAAATCAAATAAATTTAGAAACCGTATTTGCAGACTAATCCGCAGTTAAGAAGTAAAATTACTCTGACCAGCAGTTATGATTAATACTGATTAGAATGACACTATATAGTTAATCTTTGGTGAGTTATGACGTTTTATTTTCAAATGTAATAAATTGCACTGGTCATATCAGAACCCCCCTGTGCTTGAATAACTGTAACTAGGCTTTAAATCTATTAGGCAATGACATGTTTGCTCTTGACGCCAGTACAGTATTAGAATAACATTAAAGGATAATAAACCATAATGGACCCAAAACAAGGACAAAAGACTTGGAGAATATGGAGGAGTGATAGTTTGATCTTCTGTGCATCAGTGAGAGTCGAGGTGTGCGTCTGAGGTGCCCAGAGACAGGAGAGAGAGAGGGAGGTGATGGCTGCTGGGACAGAGCACCAGGCTCTTTTGTTCTCTGCTCGTAGATTGAAGATTTAGCTGTTTGCCAGAGATCAGCGCAGAGAAGTGCTATGCCAGGGAGCGCTGCCGAGGTTTAATCCGAGGATAAAGCTGAAAAAAGAAAAACTTTTTTTTATAATTGCATTTTTTTTAACGCTGTGCTCAGTGTTTCCCCCAGAGTCAAATTTTAAAAGTCTACTATTTCAAGACTAAATCCAAGCTGGGTTTAACTAGAGATAATCGATAGAGAACATTTTCCTTAAACTAAATTCAATTACCAGTAGACTCAATAAATGTACAAAACTAGTTGGTCAAGTATGCTCCATGCCTTTGCAGTGTGAATAATCTGAATAGGTTTGTGTCATTACCCCCAGGAGGTTGCGGGGCACATAGCCCTCGTTGTCCTCGAGCCTGGCCCACCACCAGTCAGTTTCGCTGTCATCCTGCCGCCTCAGGATGGTGATGGGGTCTCCCTCTTTAAATGAGAGTTCATCCTGGTTCTGAGCCTCATAATCCCACAGGGCATACACAGTGCCTTTGTTCATCACACCCATCTTCTCTTGGACACCTGCACAGTTACCAAGAGTCATTTATTGAAGTACATTGATACACAAGCTGTTGAGTTTTATTGTACAAAAGTAACTCAGTGCTACTAACCGTAAAGAAACTGTGAGCACTGAATGTAGCCCTCCTCCATTTCTTCGCATTTGTCTGCAGCTGTTTCGACATCACTGATGGTGCTGGCAAATATGGCCGCGCCTGATTCAACCAACAACTTGCAGAGATGAACGCTGTTGCAGGAAGCAGCACAATGAAGTGGAGTCCTAGTAAAAACACAGAGGAGAGTATGGTGTTGATACGATACAATCCTTAGGTCAGTTGTTTATACTTGCTGTAACGGGGCTTACCATCCATCACTGTCAGCAGCGTTGACATTGACACCAAAATCCAACAAAAATTTCACTATGTGATGATGTCCTGCACACACAGCATTGTGCAGAGGAGTGATGCCCTCATCATTTGGAGTGCTTGGATTCTCCACCTAAAACATAAATATAATTATATTTACAAAATGAGAAACATAAATATATCTTTTCAAAGTCACAACACTGTGACAAAGATGTGAACAATGTTACGTGCATGTTACATCCAAAGGCTCATTTGAATAGTGACATGATTATCACAGAGGCGCAATGTGTGTCCCTTTATTTGTCACCTCCTCTTGAATTGTACCAAGTGGCTCAGGAATGTACGCTGGCATTGGCCACACTATAAGGTGGAGTACTATAATTAATGAGTCATGTACACAACAACATACTGTACCTCATAAATGATCCTCTGAACCAGGTCAAACTCTCCCTCCAGCGAAGCATCAAGCAGGAGAGCCAGCGGGTTAAACTTAACCCTGAATCCATGTCCAGTACGCTCAGAGTTTGGCTTTTTTAAGTTGGTTCGCTTTTCCTGCAGAACAAAAAATACATATATTTAACACATTATATAGTATGTTAACAGTTTAGCATATGTGTACCAGTGTAGCTGTCTGACCAGTGTCTGTGAGGATGCCTCTCCACTCTCCTCTGGAGTGCTCACTTCTGGCACAGGGCTAGGCAGCAGTGCCTCAGAGCTGTCCATGTTGTTATTGTCCTCATCAGCTCCTTCAGCCTCGTCGGGGTCACCCAGTCCTTCAGGCGGAGGGGGCAATGGCTCATTGTCATTATCGTCAGTGGATGTACCTGGGTCAGCTCCCGCCTCCTCTGGTCCTGGTGGAGGCGGGAGCTGGGTCTCTGAGGGGAGGTTGCCATTGTCTGTGTCAGCACCAGCCTCTCCTTCCAGATAAGCCGGAGGGTTCGGCTGATAAAAGGGGGTTCCATTACCTGCACCGTTTCCACCTGGGGTCGCACTGACTCCACTGCCCTCTATCCCCCCGGCCAGAGTGTTAAACCTCTGGTACAGCAGCTTCTGGATATTTGGACCACTGGGGCCCTCTGGCTCTGTGATGGAGCTCCTCTTCTTCAGCGGTCTTGGAGCGTTGGCCAGTTTTTTACGCAGTACCTCCAAGTCTGCATCGCTTTGGTAGCGGAGTGGTGAGTGTACCATTGGTGTGAGCTTAGTTGGACTGAGGGGTCTTGGGATGTTCTCCACACTTGGAGGAGGGGCTGAGGGCTCCAGGTGCTGCAAACCGTCCAATTCATCAAACTCTCCCTCCAAAGTCTCCTCACCCCCAGGCAATACAAATGTACCAGCCTGGACAAAGGGAAGGGGTGAGGGGGGAGTTGAGCTGGATGGTAGAACCGGCTTTCCATACACTGGGGACACAAGCAGAATTTAGTATTTACCCTTTCTAAATCAGAAAAAATAAACAGTAGCTAACACAATAGAGCACATGTGTTTTAAATTGTACCTGCTTTGAGAGCGGGCTTGGGTGGCTGGCCCTTGTGTGCTGCCTGCTGGAGATACATGTGATAGATGGAGCTTGAGTTCATGGTAGCGGGGCCTTTTCGGGGAGACTGGGGCCGTGAACCCCTGTCTGCGATGAAGGGACGCACTGCCACAGCGGGAGGGGGGTCAAGGCGCTCACTCAGACTGGGGGGGAACATGGGTGCATTGGGCTGGAAGGTGGGACTGGGGGGCACTGAGATACGCTGTTGTATCTGCTGAGAGGACGAGCCTGTGGTTGGGGGCACACGAGGCCAAGCTGGAGGAGGGGGGTTGGGTAAAGGACGAGAAAGAGGAGGCGGGACATCCTTTCGTCTGTCTAAAGAGTTGGCGGCGTTTGCAGAGCTGAGGTGGGAGCCATAAGGAGGGGGCTGTGGCTTTGGGACGCCTGGAGAGGACACTGAGAGTGTCTGTGAGACAGACAACACAAGAATGAAGTTAAAAGTATGTTAGCGTTATCATCTACATCACAATCTAAATATGAGAAATGAATTAAAGAATAAGAGATGAGGACCTATACTGACCTTATCTGTAGCTGGAGCCACAGGGGAGCCTGAGGGGGAGCTCTTGCCCTGAGTGTCACTTCCTGAGTCTCTTCTATCTGGTGGTTTCAAAGTGCTCGACTTGCCTATAGTCGGCCAACCAGCATCATTTGCTAATGAGAATGAAAGGAAAAATTAACTACAAATCATGAAGCAGTTCTTTTAATGGTATGAGAAGGACCAGTGTGACAATACACCAACATCACAAAGTCTACCAAAGATAGGTCAAACAGGCTTTGTTGCAATTACAACAATATAATATATATTTCAGTAGTTTCTTTAATGTAGTACCTGTTTGATCTAAAATGGTAATCAAAGGAAGGTTTTGAACGTATCACATCCTATTACATCATAAAGAACCCAATTTTACCAGGAAAAATCCCATCACCAATGGTCTCACCCCAGAGCCATAAATAATAGACTGCTGCTTTAGGATCAATAGGATGGAATTATCTTGAGACCTACAGCAAAATATTCAAATTTTGTAGTTGCAGAAGTGTATGTTTTCTCAATTATAAAATTGTCTTTTTACAGGGTAAAAGGAAAGAAAGCAACAAAAACAAAAAACAACATTAAGTTATAAGAAACCAATGACACAATAACAAAGTGTTATTATGTTAAATGTTAGTTAGGGTGTGAATGAGAGGTGAGGTTAAAAATTAAATTATTTGTAAAATACAGCATCACAACAAAGTCCAAACATGTGAGTCAGGACTATAGTTAAAGGACATTTTCGTGGCACTCGACAGAGTGAACCCTCTCAGAAAGAAGGGCACAAATGCGTGCGGAAATGATCAGCAGCACTTTAAAGGATGTATAGAGGATTTTCCAAGGAACGAGAAATCCAGCGACTGTTTGTCCTTTTTCAAATGTTGCGCATGCGTGAAACCACCCCCCCTCCCCTACAGCTCCCTACGTAGAAACGCCTCCTCCTTACGCCAGAAACAGGTTTGTTTACAGCCAGTGCGCTGCACATGACTTGTAAACAACTAACTACAGTGTTGGTTAGGCAAGGCGGAGAAGTGAGGAGCGGGGGGAGGGGGTGTGCGGACATTTCGTGCGCGGACGAGAAGTGAGGAGCAGGGAGAAGAGCGGAGCAGGGAGCAGGGAGAGGAGAGAGGAGAGGGGAGCGGTGCACGGAGATTCCGTGCCCGGAGAAGTGAGGAGCAGGGGAAGAGCGGATCGGGCAGCGGGGAGAGGAGCAGGAAAGGGGTGCAGAGAAGGTTGCGTGGAGATTCAGTGCGAATGAACTAGCTACAACACGCAGCAGCAAGCGGACTCTTTCTTTGCACTGAAAATTACGTTTTCAGACATAGGATATCGCTTTCGTGTCCTGAAAAATGTTTGACTAGCTCTTGGAAATAAAGTACGTTTTCATAATAAGCAGAAGTGACCTGTCCAGGAGTAATTTGGCGACCAGTGCGTCAGTCTTTAGACCCTGCGTCTGCTTCAGTTGCGCCATCGCTGGAATGAATCTTCAAGAATCACCTTAGTTTGGCTTCGCTGCTTTTCCCCTTGTCTTCTTCTTTCAGCAATCTCAAAAACGGACTTTCTTTTGCGGCTAACTGCTCCTAGATTCTTGTCTGCCATTGCAACAAACTTTGTGCTAACTGCGAGGAAGATATAGGTCAAAAAAAGCCGCTAAGAACTGTTGCGTTGATGGAGTAAACAGCGTCTGTGCGGCTTGCGTCTGTGGACTGCGTGACAGGCGTACGTAAGCCACGTACCGGCGGCGCGCAGGCAAGTCAGTTACGCTAGAAACATAGGGAGATTGATTGACAGCCTGTCAGCTAACAGATAACGAGGCAGTGTCGTTATCTATTGGCAAATGTTTAGCTGGCCCCACCACGTCCAGAGTTGATGAATTTTTATTCTCTTTTTTTTGGTCATCATAATTACAAGGCTACTGCATCTCTATAATGCTATCATTGACAATTTGAAACCAAAAAAAATCCTCCATACAACCTTTAATTTACCATCAAAGTTTAGACTGTAGGGGGCAGCACATGTCTATGGGTGCTGGATCTAGTTTAGACTCCAGAGGGAACCTTATAATAATAGGCCATCAGGAATGATTGTCCAGTTTATCAGTGAATAAGAAAAAACAATGGCATTATTTTCATTTATGTAGTGAAAAGTCACAGTAAAGAAATTGAGAAAGCCAAGAATAAAGGGTTTAGCTGCTGAGGATTCCAAGAGTCTACAGAGAAGGTTCAGCAGGTGCCTTCCTTGTGCTTATGCAGCACTGAGCACTCACGGGACGAGCCGTCAGACCCAGACGAGGCTACAGGACCTGGCTGCTGCGTTTCGGGGGGCACCGGGTCCACTACGATATCTAAATCAGACACCTTCCATGGGCCGGGGGGCTTTCGTACGCCATCTGCCCGACAAGCGTCGCCCCACCCACCCGAGCAAACAGACATAACAAAGACAAGACAGCAGTGACATAAGAGAAGGGAGGGACAACAGTATACATGACATACACAGACAAAGATCAGAGTTAGAGGAACAGGAGCTACAGAAAAACTCGTCAGGTGGAAAACTGACAAGGCAGCAAGGAAAAGTGTAACATGCAGGATACAGAAAGCATTTGTGTAAGCTCTACATAATATTTAAAACGCCCTGTAAGCAAACAGAAACACTAGATTTGCTGTCATGCTACACTCTAATATACATGTATTATATAACTAACCTGACTTTGGGCGTCCCTGGTTGGTTTGGTTGTTGACACCCAGACTCTGAGGCTTCAGTGGTTCGGGTGGGAGTGTATAGCCCTCCTGGCGACCAGGTGAAGGGACCTGAATGTAGGGCCCAACAGCAGCCACCCTCCCAAGTGTCCCAGGGGTGGGCTGAGGAGAAGGAGGCCCATTGGCTCTGTTGAGCTGTAAAATGAGGAGTTTTATTAGAGAAATTATGCAGTAAACCTATTTCATATGTATATGAAGCTACTGTCAGGCCCATTGACTAATATTGTCTTCACTTGTATGTGTTCTGCACGTCTAGTCTTACAGGGAGGTTCTCTTTTTGACGTGCCTCAGCTTTTTTCTTGTAGAGGCGCTCCCGTAGTTCACTGATGCGTTTGTCCATCAGAGTCACCTCCATGTTGCGTTTGTTGAGCAGCTCCTTCTGCTGCTGGAGCTTACTGTTTTGCTCTTGGTTCAATTTGTTGCGAATCTAAACAGAAAAAGGCAGCATTATTATTAATTAAGCATTAGGTTTTATGAATAGGATCATAACACTCTTAATAGTCCATAGTTTAATATGGATTTTCTATTAGTGCAGATATTTTGATGGTTTATGGTTAATGAGTCTACTCTGCTACAGCACAATTAAGCTCCATCTATTACGATTACAGTTTTATATCTGCTGCACATGTCCAACTGGGAAGCAAAATTACTTGACCATGAGCTTTTCATTACCTGAAGCTCCTGGTAGAGTTTCTTGAGCTCTAGTGCAGCGGTCCCGGTCACTTGCCCCCCTAAAGTGCTCTGGACTCCATTGAGCTTCCCCCTGCGCAGGTCCTCCAGCTGCAGGCTCAGCTGCTCCACTCTCAGCACAGCAGCCTGCAGCTCCGACTGCTTCTCCTGGAACAGACTGGTCACCTGCTCGATCTCTGCCGCTGCAAAACAGTCAGCAGGTTAGCTTCAGTACTTAGGAGCAAGACTATAATTGTATAGCATATGTTGTATTTATCATGTATGAGGTAATTCAGGTATGAAACTATAAACTATAACATTTGTAGATTATTATTTTACTTTGGTCTAACACAACTTAATATGAACAAGTCCACTGACTTGCTGCTGAAATTCCACTATGAACCCTGCTTGTTCATAGGGTAATTTCATCGTAACAAGCATTGGCTTTTAATTACTTGGCCATGTGACATTTATGAACCCTATAAGTCTGACCCAGAGTCTGAATCTTTTGAATAACTGCAAGTAAGTTCAGAGAAGTGGGCGGGGCTAGGGGGTAGGTGAAAACTGCGACTGTAAACACACTTTTTGTTTTGGTTCACAGAAAGCCAAATGAGCACCTTGCTTTTGGTTGCCAGATCAAATGATACATAATGCTACCTTTAACGCCCTAAATGACATTCAGAAATCCCGGTAAGGCCATGCTATCCCAAGGCTACATTTGTGCTAATACATACACAGGTTTCCGTTGATGACCTTGCTGTAGTCAACTTGACCCCTCATGGCTCTGATCTTCTTGAGCTTGGCCTCTTGACTCTCCACTCGCTCCTTTAGTCTCTGCAGCTTCTCGCTCTCTGAAACAGTCTGCTGCTGCCGCCGCTCCTGCTGCTTCAGATAACGTAGACGCTGCTCCTATAATTTAAAAAAAATATATATACAATTAAAAAAGTACAAATAACATAATAAAAAGCTCTCTATTTCTTGAAGACACCAGTGATCTAGACTGCCTCAGATTGTGATGCTGTGTCGAGACTGTCTGAGGATTAAGAAAGGGTCAAATGACTTTCCGTCCCACTGAGAGCTGCTCCAGTTTGTCAGAAAATAGGAAATGACAGTCCCAGGTTCCAAATGACTGCAGGGGTTTGAGGGGGCCTACTTTTGCTCTGCCAACACAAAATCTATGTAGCTGCCTTTTGATCCATGGATTTTACATCAAAAAAGACTGATTAGCCTTTCCCATTACACTATGTTGACAAGAAATTGAAAATGTAGTGACCCCTCAAGCTAAGCAATAAATGAGTATTAAAAATTATGTTTATTGCTTTATAAATATAAGTAACTTTCAACTTTCAACTTTCAAATCTTTAATCGGTAGAGGCAATAAATGAAATATTTACTCCAAACATTGTATTCCATGTTATTATTGAAGGGGAAACACTGCTATGTTCATGTAAATCTTCAATACCAAATGTTAAGTCTTGGTAAGTCATTTGTCAGCAGGAATTTGCACTTATCACATTCAGAACACACATAATTATTGCAATCAGAACGCTGCCCCATGTGGTGATTTGATTATAAACAGTATTTTTACCTTTGCCACGAGCATCTGCTGCTGAGCCTCTATCTGCTGCTGCTGCCGTGTGGCCATCTCCTGCAGCTCGGACAGAGTGAGCTCCACGCGCTGGCCGCCCACCTACAAACACATAACATATACTGACCATTGCAAAGACACAAAGGGACTGGGAAATTACTAGAGCTGAGATGAAACAAGGGCAGGAGTATAGAAAGCTTTAGGCCATATGTACTGATCATTATCAAGTTATGTTAGGCTGAAATTATGCATTTGCAAACAGGACAAAGCTACTATATCATACTTTAGGTGTTATTCACATGGACACAAAGTTAAAATAAAACCACAAAAATATCACCCTGACCCTTCTGAGGAAGTGGTGAGTCAGATGAGGCTGAGATGTGGCATGTGACGGAAACCATTGGCCACAGTCACTAAAGCAGAGCTGTGCACTGGAGCATCAGTGACAGTTCAGCTCAGGGACACGCACACCCTCAGAGGTAAACCCAGTGGTTACATAATCACTATATTAACATCTCTAAAGCATTTGAATTACAAATGCAATGAAACCTGTGATTTCCCAACTCTACAAAAACATTTTTGAGATGTGTGCTTCTTGTCATTGCCCTGGGGCACCGGTGCTCTTTAAGATGCAGTGGTCTCTTAAGAGGACAATCAGCTCTGCTCAATGGACAAAAGCCCCTGAGGTTTGGGCAGTGGCCCATACAAAACACCAATGCAATGATCCTCTTAGGGCTGGTTATATCATCAGACTGCACTATAATTCACATTTTAATACAAAATTCAAATCAAGTTGACGAATAATGACTAAGACATGATAAAAGAGTGACATAAGATCAATATTGTGTCTAATTAAGATGACTGTTAGATTACTACTACAGGCAGCCCTCACACATCAGATCTATGCATTCAGAACAGAGGCTTTATATAATATCTGTTGTAGATAAGAATTTTGCTATAGTAAAGCGTTGCTGTGTTTTTCTTTGTTTTTCCTTTGGATGCTCACTCAGAGCCTTGAGGTAAAATTAAAGGTCCCTTGACCGTAACACTTGCCCATTGTAAAATCTGGGACAGACAGATGCCAGCAGAAACACTGAGCCAGAGGCTGCTCTTACAAAATGCTCTCTGCTCTGTGACTCTGCAGCAGCTCAATAATGGGACACCTATAAAAACAATCTACAAGATCTGTGGATAAAAAGCCAGAGATAAAACAAAAGATAAGTTTTACCCCATTCTCATTGTGCTTCTCTCCAGTGTTTCCTCCTCTGCGTGTAGTTTGGTCCTGAGACTGCTGACTCCCTGTTTAAAAGAGGAAATCATTTTACTTGCAACATGCATTCAGAGATTACATAACTTTACGGAACTATGCATATGAAATTGAAATACACTCACATTAAAAAATAAAAAAAGAAGACAAAAAAAGTGTGACTTATTATTACGTTACTCTTAGGCAAAAAAAACAAAAAAACATTGGCAAACAAATATTACTAAACATTAGTCTTAAATAAAACTTTGAATGATGAACCCCATTTCCCAAAAAATAAGAGTCAGTTTGCAGTGTACCTTGATCACTACCCTCCGTTGGTGAGTCTTCGTGCCGGAGGAAGAACTTCACTTCTTGTTTCCGTGGTCCCCATTTCTGTAGATGCTCATACATCATGTGCTCAAAGGGGATCGCTCGCTCTGCAGAAATAACCATAGTATTTTATATTTAGAAATAGGGAAAATATTAAGCATAACAAAATATATCTACATCCAAATTTGCTGTTTTACTGAGCAGTAGAATATTATTTAGCTTGGTTGGATAGAAAGTGAAAACGCTGAACTGGTTTTGGTTCCAGACAGCAGTATTAAACAAGATCCAGCAAAATCTATTACATAACATGGTCCATAAAGCCTCCAGCTACGATGTTATTCTTGCAGGGGTGTGGCTGTTAGTGAAAAAAAGCTGATAACGTGGGTGTGTCTAGTACAAGGATGAAAACGAGTGTGTGTTGACTGAGAGAAATCTGTTGTGTCTGTGCGGTAGACTGTGCCAGCACAAATCCCAAATAATCTCTGAGTAAACCAGGCTCCCAAATCAAATCAGCATCAGACATTTTTCAATCCTGTACAAGGTAATAATTTGTTGGAGCACTTCTTACCATTGCCCCTCCAGACTTCGGCCAGGTGACAGCCGCTCTCGCCCGGCTCTTTGCAAAACTCAACCACATCGCGGCACGTCGTTTCTGGGGTGATTGGCACCTCTGTTACAGCCTGTTCCCCATCACTGAGGTAAACAGTCAAAATCATCTGGAAAAAAGAAAAGTAATTTAAGAAATGCTAAACATAAACATATTTTGGACATCAAATTTTCACATATTTAGGCTCCAGGGACCACAGTCAAACAAAAACAACAGATTAAAGGTGGACTATATATCTTTTCTGGTGCTGCTTGTCTCCCTGGACCTGATTGCTATGCCTGGGAGGTACGAACAGAAACCAAAATTATTTAGATAATACAATGTTCTCTGCAATATAACAAATATCCCGTCTCCATGAGTTTAGACCTGTTCTACAATTAGAAGTGGGCATATTATGAATGTTGTTTTGAAGTTATGCAAAATTGAAAACTTTAACATAGCTGAATATTGTTAACAGGATACTAATAAGATGAATTTTTGTCAATATCACCCACCCCTATCTGCAATGCATGTGATTCTTGTGTTAGTTTAGTAGTACACACTTGCATATCAAATGTTAAAAGCTTAAAAACTTGTAGAGACACAATGAAACTTCTTTGAAAATACATGATCTAATCTCAATTCTCAAAACAGCTCAGCCTTATACATGGTACATGTAACTGGTGTTTTGGGGCCTGGTTTAACTCTCTCCCGTGTGGGACAAAGCTTTAGTGCTGACAGCCCATTCTGTAGTCCACTGGCCGACTCTTTACTTTGTGCTAGACTCATGCTTCTGCCTGTCACTCTGTTGTTAACTGTGATTAGTGGTCCCATAGTAGAATGCGATAGACTGAGTTACCACAGAGCTCTGCATGCCCTTACATGTACAGCAATGCATGACTGAAATCCCCTTTTACACCTACCTGATGTTTAGGAAAATTGTTAAATTCTTGGATGTCTTTCAAAGTGCTAAGATGTAGTACGTGCACTGGAATTACAAAGTAGATCTAAACATTGTCAAACTACCGAAGGTGACACGGCACAGTTGCAGCAATGTGACCTTTGAATCCAAGTATAAGGGATTGGCTGCATGACTTTGTACAGTAACGATACCATAAGTGGCCATAACAGCAAACACACACATACTGTATTATGTTAGCTCAAAAGCAAGACAAACAAAAATGATGTGCTAGTAGCCAGATGCAGAAGGGAAGGGAAAAGATGTCAAAAATACCAAGGAAATGTGGTACTCAAGATTGAACATGAAATTATGACTCACAATTACTGTTGAATATGTTTAGAAGAATAGCAATAACATGTTTAAAACTATGCAACACTTTATTCTGCACATATTTTTGTCCTTATCTCTGTCACTTTGTGTTGTTTGTGAATATCGGCAGGTCTGCTTTGGGCCCTTTAATTGCTCCTTGGGGACTAATAAAGTTGTTTGAATTTTACTGAATAAGAAAAGAGCTACACAGGCACACAGGCTTGTGTTACTAGATAATGGGTGTATCTGGGGCTGTAAAATGAATATAATTTTAATCAAATCAATATTCAGTCATTTCAAACCGTCAATCATCAGCATGAGGCTTTTTAATCTGTCAATGTATTTAAATAGCATTGATTAAAATACTTTATGTTCACAAAAGCAATTTTTATTCATTTTCCATTAAAAATGAATCAAGAATTGTGATCAGTCAACACAAGCAAAATAAATGATAATGTTTTTCATCATATCAGCCAGTACTAAGTGTATCAAATTATTTTAGAATGAAAAGAAAAGAAAAAATAATCATCAAGAGTAGATTAAAATATCCCTCTCTCTCTCTTTTTGAATGTAGAAAATAAGTGTGCTCAGCTGCGTTAAAAATACTACCAGGGGTTTGCTTTAGGGTGAAACCACATTACTATCCAGGGACAGAATGACTCATTTTAATGATGGCAGTGTTTCATGGACATTTCCTTGAGATTCTCTGTGCTTCTCAGTCGCAGTGTAATTGTTTAGATTTCAGCCCAATTGGAAACTGGCTGGAGCTCAGGGACCACCGCTAAAGGTCTCACTCCAGTCACTTAGGACAAAAATCCTATAACGTGCCCAATATTTCAGCTGTGACACAATGAGCATGGATTTAACTACATATCTGCAAATACAGCAATAAATGACATAATTTAGGTGATTTTATGTGTGTGTTATCTGTAATTACATTGAAAATCCTCAGCTGACAGGGGTCTGCCTTCATCTATGCATGGGATTCAGAATGATGAAAAATTAGGACCACTGCCGTAGTGATTAAGAAGTAAAAAAACTAAATATTATATCTTTTGAATGGGAAAAGGTCTTCAAATATTGCATATAACAAGGTGAAAACCATGAATATACATTGGGTTCTACAATTGAAGATGTTTATGATGCTAAAATATAGATAATATATAATTATATCAATGATAACATTTGGGGATGAACAAATACATTAGGCACAAATACAAATATATGTAGGATATGATGAAAAATTGGGACTGCTGCCACAGCAATTAAGAACTGAAAACCAAATAGTATATCTTTAACTAGTGAAAAGCCCTCAAAATGTTATCTATAACGGCACGCTAAACACCTAGTTACACAAAACATACTAGTACTTGTGAAAGACGTGATTCTAATCTTATCAATAACAGATCAAGAGATTATCACACCTCATTCAATAAACCATTTACAAACGCAATGCAGTTAGAGATCAAATTGACCAACCGCTCTCACTAAGTTGTGTCTGCCCATGTTGGCGGCTCTCTTGGCGACCCTGCGTTTCCTCCGGATCTCCTTAGGTGCCCGCGGATGCTCCTTTGCCCAGATGCGATTCTCCTTGGACAGGCTAACAAGGCTACGCAACACTATAGTCACAAAACGCTTCATCATTGCAGCTTTAGGATCGGCCGTAAAGACTTAATTGTTATGCCATCCTGATACACGGAGCAGGCAGCGGACCGTGGATTTGAAAAGTGCTGCAGAGGAGGTTGGAGGAAAAACACTTGGGTCTATGTGTAATTCTGAGCGGGAGGGAGAAAGAGAGAGAGATAAACAGCCCGGGAGGACAGGGACTGACTGGTGGATGAGGAGGAAACTTAGCCAGGTCTGATGGCATGTGTCCCAAAAATACCAGAAATGTTAGGGATGGGACAAGAATTCTCATCCCTATGGAAACTGGACATTATATTACACTGCTGAATAGTGCAGCAAACTTGATAAGATTTTTCTGTGCAACCAATGCCTTCATCATGTATTTTATCATATACTTTTTATCATTTATCAATATCTTGTCTCCTCCCACCCTTATTACCTATTATTGGCACTTGGGAGGTGAAAGTACTAAAGAAAATCTTCTTAAGTATTTACATTGTACACTGATAAGGGGTGGGAAAAATAATAGTTTTTTAGATGCATCGTTGATTCTAATAAAACCCACAGATTCCCTCCGCTAACACACATTATGCCAGAAGAATCATGCAAAATTAGTCAGAATGCTAAAATACAAGCCTTTGATGAAGTTATAAAAGGTTTCTGTATTTTTTCTTCTTTTGTAACAGCTTAAAATGCTTTAATTTCACATTTGACGCTATTAAATGAGTTAGTCCCCAGTCTGGACATCAGAAGAGGGTCATGTCAGAAGAGAATCCCACTGTAAAATCTTTCCCTAATCAACGGACAGATTGCTGAACATGGATTTGCTGTGGATGGATTGGTTGCATCTTGAAAAAAGATTAAATAAGAAGGTGAAAATACACCCATCACCCAAGAAGTAATTGAACCTACTACCCCGAAGAAAAATAGGAGAATTCAATTAACAGTAGGAAACGGCCCATAAAATTCGTTAGTAATATAATTCAAATTAATCACTGTTGAGAATAAGCATCACTGTTAAAAGAGATAATGCTATTTATACATTTTCCCTGTGTAACGTTGTTGTGACTCAACTAATTCTATTTTTATGCAGCACGCCACCATCATTGAAAAAAAAGCAACAACAACAGACACTAAGCAATGTTTACCTCCCCTGTGAGTCTATCCCAACTCCACTGCAGCCTGAGATTAATGCTATTTGACAGTCTCCTCGGCTCAAAAGTTCCTCTTAACAACAGCATTAGTCAAACGCAGCCACACGGACCCAGATTTGCAGAGGCCTTATTGGCTGCCAGAGTCACGCAAGATCCAAGGGAGCACTCTGCTTCACTGGCTTTTTGACTCGGATGCCCCGTAGCAGCCTATCGAGGGCACTGGATACAAATGTTCACTATTGCAGACATGTCAGTGCAGTCAAACATATCACAGAAAATGTTCTACCAGTCGTGCTTGAAGGTTACACAAGGATTATGAGGAACGACATACGACATAGGCCAGTCATGATGATTACAATATCAACTTGTTATCAATGAATAAATCATGGCTGGAACAATAGTTTCTGAAGTTTATTTAATCATTTTTGTTTTTCTAGAGGACTGAATAGGTAACTTCTATGTGTACTTGTAAAGTTAATGTGCTATAGTATTTC